>NC_041403.2:129399072-129463020 GCF_900747795.2 Erpetoichthys calabaricus
ACATATATACATACACTAGCAAAATACCCACGCTTCGCAGCGGAGAAGTAGTGTTTTAAAGAGGTTATGTAAACATATATATACATATATACACATATCTACATATACACATATCTACATATATACATACATACATAGTGCGTTGTAACACGGGCTGTGATTGTTACATGGGAGGGAGACGACAAATCACAGCTTCCCGCTTTCTAATCGGGCCTGTGATTGGTGCTTTGACTGATGCCCAGATCCCACAGTATCTCCCCTTAGGAGAGGCGTTAGGCAAGTGTAATTGAATAGCAGTGCTGCAAGTTTAGGTTTACACCTGTTTTTAAGGCTTATTGACTGAAAGGGACTTTCATGAAAAAACTTAGGGCTTTGCTACAGGATACACCCTCCACAAGTTAAGGAAGTAAAAATAAAGGTATATATTTCTGTTTTATTTAAACCTTTTAAGTTTGTATGCGGGCGGTATGGTGGCGCAGTGAAAGGTGACAGATAGGAGACCCGGGTTCGCTTCCCTGCGTGGAGTTTGAATGTTCTCCCCGTGTCTGTCTGGGTTTCCTCCGGGTACTCCGGTTTCCTCCCACAGTCCAAAGACATGCAGGTTAGGTGCATTGGTGATTCTAAATTGTCCCTGGTGTGTGGGTGTGTGCGCTCTGCGGTGGGCTGGCACCTTGCCCGGGGTTTGTTTCCTGCCTTGTGCCCTGTGTTGCAAGGGATTGGCTCCTGTATTTAGGATATAGCGGGTTGGATAATGGATGGATGGATATTTGTATGCATAGCCCCATTTGCCCGTTTTCGTTTTTTTTCTTTCTTCAGTAATATTTCAGCAAACCCGGAGCTTGTCAGTTCAAATCCTGGTACTGACACCACTGTGTGACCCTGAGGAAGTCACTTCACCTGCGTGTGCTGCAAAAAACAAAAGTAATGTAACAAATTGTACCTCAGATGTTGCAAGTTTCTGGAATAAAGGCATAAGTCAAATAGATAAATATGTATTATACACATAGGAACTATTCATTTATTTTCAGTTAAGTCATCTGCAGCAAACCTTTATAAATGAGGGTTTCTCCTTTTTAGATAGTGCAAACTGTTTCTTCTTCATTCAGGTTTTCTCTTGGAGAGCTTTTTTCATTTCATTGAAAATTAAAGCAGCAGCTGCCGAAATATGTAGTGCAAACTGTTTCTTCTTCATTCAGGTTTTCTCTTGGAGAGCTTTTTTCATTTCATTGAAAATTAAAGCAGCAGCTGCCGAAATATGTAGCTTTCTTATTAACTTTTCAACATTGTGTAAAATAACTTTATAAAGTAACATAAAAGGTTTAAATACTGGTTATCCTTTTACACTAAAATATTACTAAAGAGATACAAAAAAAGTAAAATGCATATGTTGTTTTTCTTTAAGGAGATTAAATATTACTGAAGAAAGAAAAAAAAACTAAAACAGCCAAATGGGGCTATGCATACGAACTTAAAAGGTTTAAGTAAAACAGAAATACAGTCATCCCTCACCTATCGCGGGGGTGACATTCCAGAGCCCCCCGCGATAAGTGAAAATCCGTGAAGTACCGACCTATATTTATTTTATTATTTATATATATTTTAAGGCTTTATAAACCCTTCCCACACTCTTATAAACACTTCCTATGCTCTTAAACACTTTCTACACTCTTAACACCGCAGAGCAACACTACACGCAGCGATCAGACGTTGATGTGTCTGCCACTCGCGTTGTGAAGAGGGGGGCAGGTGAACGCACATTAAGCAGAGGTGGACTTTGTGCTGCTTCTGCCAAAATGCCTGCTTGTCGCTTTGCGCGTTCTGAAGGAGGAGGAGGAGTGTGTGTGTGTGAGGGCTGAATGCACGTTCGCTGAAACCCCCCTCTCCGAGGCGCGGTACGCTCTTGTCACTTCGCGTTGTGAAGGGGGGGTGGGGTGGGGAGTGGGCTTCCTGAATGCACGCTAAGGAGAAGTGGACTTTGTGCTGCTTGTCGCTCTGCGTGTCAATAAGCCTGTACAGCAGCTGTTTTCCTGTCTCACTGCCTTGTCTTGCATGAACTTAAAATGTTTTATAATAGAGAGATGTTACTTATATCCTTAGTCCGACATCCACATATCATATGTGTTAACAAAGTGTGTTTTATAAGTTTACATGTGTTTAAAGCGTGTGGGGTGGGTATTTTAAGGCTTAAACTATAAAAATGTTTATTTATATGGTCTTTCTATATCGCGGATTTTGACCTATCACTGATGGGTCTAGAACTAACTTCCGCGATAGGCGTTTCACGTGATTACGTAGGAGGCGTGATGACGCGATACGCGACTCCGCCCCCGTCCATTACAGTATATGGACAAAAAATAGGTTCCAGTTATGACCGTTACACTTTGAATTTCGAAATGAAACCTGCCTAACTTTTGTAAGTAAGCTGTAAGGAATGAGCCTGCCAAATTTCAGCCTTCCACCTACAGGAGAAGTTGGAGAATTAGTGATGAGTCAGTCAGTCAGTGAGGGCTTTGCCTTTTATTAGTATAGATATATTATATATATATAAATCCCCGCGCTTCGCAGCGGCAAAGTACTGCTTTTAAATTTTTATTAAGAAGAAAAGAAAACCTTTTTAAACTGAGGGAAAATATACCAATAACAATTTGTTAAGGATCTGTTTTTTTGTGATGCTGCCTTTACACAGCTTCTCTGCTGTTTTATAAACGAACGGCATATAAGGCCGTCCTTTCTCCTTGCTTCGCGGTTCTGTAGTGTTTTATTGTTCGTTTATTACGATTGTTATAGTTATTGTGTAGCTATTTGAGACTCACTTTTCTGTTCAGGTACCCATTTCCTTTATGTAATCTGCGGATTCTCCACTATTTTTTGTTCATTTATTACGATTATAGTTATTTATTGATTCCCTTCTTTAGCTGACTGCCTGCTCATATAAGGCACTCTGCTGTTTTTTTGTGAAGCAGCCTTTACACAGCTTCTCCGCTGTTTTATAAACGAAAGCCATATAAGGCCATCGTTTTTCCTTACTTCGCCAAGGAAGCAGCCTTTTTATTTAATCCACGGGTTCTCCGCTGTTTTATTGTTTGCTTATTACGATTGTTATAGTTCTCTTTGTATACAATCTTGTCAGTTCAGCACTCCGGTTGTAATATGACCAAGTCGTGCAAGCTTACTGTTGAGAATGCAACGTATAGTTGTACAGGAGAAAAGCAATCTTGCCTCAAATCAATGGCAACCTTTTGTAGATCTATGAACTTAATTTATGTGTCACTCGCTCGCTTCTTATTGTTTCGCTGCCTTCTCAATTGTGTAATGAATGTTTTCTTCAGCGCTCTTTGGGGTTCTTCCTTGTTTTCTATGTACTGCGTTCACAGTCAGTTCACGTGATTATGTGGGAGGCGTGATGACGTGATATGCAACTCCGCCTCCCACGGCCATCGAGCTGCAGTCTATTACAGTATATGGACAAAAAAGAGGTTCCAGTTATGACCATTACGTGTAGAATTTCAAAATGAAACCTGCCTAACTTTTGTAAGTAAGCTGTAAGGAATGGGCCTGACAAATGTCAGCCTTCCACCTACACGGGAAGTTGGAGAATTAGTGATGAGTGAGTCAGTGAGTGAGTGAGTGAGTGAGGGCTTTGCCTATATACTGTATATTGGAAGTCACAGAAATAGTGAGGAGGGGTTTCCCCTAAAGGAATGAAACTGCCAAAAGGAGAGGTCAGTTCAGAAAGTTCCTTACGGCATAATGGTGAGAACCGCCAAAAAGAAGACATTACTTTTGAATGTTCGTTATGGGGCATGGCACGAAATGAAACATACAGTGGAACCTCGGCTCACAAAAATAATTCATTCCAAAACTCTGGTCGTAACCCGATTTGTTCGTGAACCAAAGTAATTTCCCCCATAAGATTGTATGTAAATACAATTAATCCGTTCCAGACCATACGAACTGTATGTAAATATGTATTTTTTTTAAGTTTTTAAGCATAAATATAGTTAATGAAACCATAGAATGCACAGCGTAATAGTAAACTAAATGTAAAAACATTGAATAACACTGAGAAAGCCTTTAACAACAGAGAAAACTAACACTGCAATAGTTTGAGCTATAGCGCTACCAACTGCTGGCTAAAAACACTTTTTTTTAATGAGTTTTAAGCACAGGGAAAAAAATGAACATTTGAAAAAATCCGTAATTTAATAAACCACCACGAAAAGTAACACTGCAACAATGCATGCTATGAACCAATCACTGTAAACAGAAGTGACAACAAAATCAAGCCCAGTGCATTCTTTAACTGCCTTCTCTACCTTATGCGTCCAGCTCTCTCTCTCGAGCTGCCTGTGTGTGTGTGTGTCTTTCTCTCACGCTCCCTGTGTGTGTGTGTGTGTCTCTCTATCTCGCGCTGCCTGTGTGTGTGTGTGTCTCTCCCTCGCACTGCCTGTGTGTGTGTGTGTGTGTCTCTCTCTCTCTCATGTGTGTGTGTGTGTCTCTCTCTCACACACCTGTGTGTGTGTCTCTCTCTTTCATGTGTGTGTCGCGCTCTCTCGCTCTCTCTCTTGCTCGCTGCACAGGAAATGCACAGGTAGAGACTGAACACGTACAAACCGAAAGGGAAACTGGCTTGTTCGTATACAGAGTGTGTGGTCATGAACAGATACAAAAGTTTCGCGAACTTTTTGGTTGTAAACCGATTTGTATGTGTTCCAAGACGTTCGTGAACCGAGGTTCCACTGTACTTAACATTTATAAGTACAGTGTAAAGGATGAACATGGGAAATTTTGGCTTCCTACGTACAGTAATCCCTCGCTATATCGCGCTTCGACTTTCGCGGCTTCACTCTATCGCGGATTTTATATGTAAGCATATTTAAATATATATCATGGATTTTTTGCTGGTTCGCGGATTTCTGCGGACAATGGGTCTTTTAATTTCTGGTACATGCTTCCTCAGTTGGTTTGCCCAGTTGATTTCATACAAGGGACGCTATTGGCAGATGGCTGAGAAGCTACCCAACCAGAGCACGTATTACGTATTAAATAAAACTCCTCAAATATATTGTGAGCACGGCGGCTGTTCGCACCCCTAGAGGATACGGCCACTCCTCAAAAAACGCTGAAAGATTACCTTCACATTGCTCTCTTGCTTGCTGGGCTTACATATGGCTGCTTTGTCAAGCGATATGCTTCCCGCACTGTGCTTCGCATACTTAAAAGATCAAACAGCACGTATTGATTTTTGATTGCTTGCTTTTCTCTCTCTCTCGCTCAGACATTCTCTGCTCCTGACGGAGGGGGTGTGAGCAGGGGGGCTGTTCGCACCCCTAGACGATACGGACGCTCATCTAAAAATGCTGAAAGATTAACTTCACGTTGCTCCCTTCTGTGCAGCTGCTTTGTCAAGCGACATGCTTCCCGCACTGTGCTTCGCATACTTAAAAGCTCGAAGGGCACGTATTGATTTTTGATTGTTTGTTTTTCTCTGTCTCTCTCTCTGACATTCTCTGCTCCTGACGGAGGGGGTGTGAGCAGAGGGGCTGTTCGCACACTGGCCTAGAGGATACGGACGCTCCTCTAAAAAATGCTGAAAGACTACCTTTACATTGTACATCCTTGCAGCTGCTTTGTCCGGCAGTGCTTCACATACTTAAAAGCCAAACAGCCCTATTGATTTTTGTTTGCTTTTTTCTCTCTCTCTCTGACATTCTCTGCTCCTGACGCGCACTCCTTTGAAGAGGAAGATATGTTTGCATTCTTTTAATTGCACAGTTTAAACTTTTGAAAAAGTGTCAAATGTTTGTTTGCAGTGTTTGAATAAAGTTCCTGTCTCTCTACAACCTCCTGTGTTTCTGTGCAAATCTGTGACCCAAGCATGACAATATAAAAATAACCATATAAACATATGGTTTCTACTTCGTGGATTTTCACCTTTCGCAGCGGGGATCTGGAACATAACCCCCGCGATAGAGGAGGGATTACTGTATATTGGAAGTCGCAGAAATAGTGAGGAGGGGTTCCTCTATCTATGTATACAGTTTAGGGGGTACACTCATTTCACCCCCTTGGGTGTTGCAATAGGACATGAAACATCACTGCAAGGAATGAGCACGTGAAAGTTCAGCTTCCCAGCTATATATAAAGTGGCAGAATTAGTGATGAGTCAGTGAGGGCTTTGCCTTTTATATGTATAGATAGCAAAATAAGTACTGCCTGAAAATTTTTATTAATAAGAAAAGTAAACCTTTTTAAACTGAGGGAAAATATACCAATAATTATTTGTTAAGGGTCTGTTTGTACACCACGTTGTCAGTTCGGCCCTCCGGTTGTAATATGACCAAGCTGTGCGCTGAGCTTACTCTTAAGCATGCAACCTACACTTGGCCATGTGAAAAGCAATCTTGCCTCAAATCAATGCCAACCTTTTGTAGGGTCTGTCCCTGAGACTTATTGTCATTTTGAAGCACAGCCTTACTGGAAATTGGAGGCGTTTGAATTGAAATGGGAGATCAGAGGGTATAATGGGGATGCGAGGAATAAAAGCTCTCTCCCCTGAGCCACTGCCAGTAAAAATAGTTGCCTCAATTAGGTTCTTTTGCAGACATGTGACCTGAAGTCTCGTGCCGTTACAAAGTTTCGGTGGCTGTAAGTTTCTCAGTAACATTATTGGTGCCGCAACCTTCAAAATTAGATTATGCTCAGGAGTGCCTGGAGGATTCAGAGTGTGGAGAAACTCTACCGGATAGTGCACCGCGTCTTCCACTTCTACAACTGAATCCACAGACTGATATGTTTTCGGTTGTGAAAGTAGTTTTTGAAGTAAAATGAGGTTTATAGTAGTAGTAATGTCATTGGTGTCAGGATAGCTCTTTCCCTCAACCATGACACGTCATTTTCGTGGAGATTTCGTAGATTGGGGTAAACATTTTGAAGAAGGCTTTGTAAGAAGCATTGGCGGTTGTGCAAAGGTGTAAAATATTTGGCCATTTCGGTACACTTGAAAGCAACAACCGAACAATTCAGCGGCAGCCATCAACTCACATGCAGAATCATAGGTGAAGGGCTTAAGCATTTCAATCTTATAGTGCTCCTGTGTAGTATAATTATCTTCTGTACCGTCATCAGTCCACACCTTGAACCTGTCCCAGTCATTAAATACATAAGATACAATGTTCTTCCGGATATCAAGAGTGAACCTGATATGGCCGTGCAATATGTAACACAGAGAATAGAAAAGGCAGGCGCCATCTCCGGGCATGGAAACCACTCGGTAAGTGACAGTTCTTTGATTGATGGTGATCACCTTGATAGACATGTTAATGGGGGTACGGTCGGAACCATAAAGGAAATGGGTACCTGAACAATGTAAACTAAGTCTAAAATACCTACACAATAACTATAATCGTAATAAACGAACAATAAAACAGCAGAGAAGCCGTGGATTAAATAAAAAGGCTGCAGTTATCAGCAGGGAGACGTGAAAACCCTGTCGAAGCAAGGAAGGGAATGAAGAGACCGGAGCGACGGACGGCCTTATATAGGCAGGCAGCCAACTACGTGGGAGGCGTGGGGATGGGGGACCCAACGCCGCCTCACTTGGCGACCGAGCTACAGGCTATGGACGTATATATGTACGTAAGTAGGATTCAGTTAGCGTTGGGAACCCGCGTACCAAATTTCTTGAAGATGGGCCCATAAGTAACAAAGACCGTTGGAAAGTTCAATATGGCGGCCGACAGTGGCGTCATACCACCGAAATAAGTACGTACGTCGGTTTCAGTTAGCGCATGGAAGCCGCCTACCAAATTTTGTGAAGATGGGGCCATAAATAAGAAAGTTTAATATGGCGGATGTTGTTGACCATTATGACCATTACACGTAGAATTTCGGCCGACAGTGGTGTCATACCACCGAAATAAGTACGTACATCGGTTTCGGTTAGCGCAGGGAAGCCGCCTACCAAATTTCGTGAAGATGGGGCCATAAATAAGAAAGTTTAAAATGGTGGACTTTGTCGACCGTTATGACCAGTACGCGTAGAATTTCGAAATGAAACCTGCTTAACTTTTGTAAGTAAGCTGTAAGGAATGAGCCTGCCAAATTTCAGCCTTCTACCTACACGGGAAGTTGGAGAATTAGTGATGAGTGAGTCAGCGAGGGCTTTGCCTTTTATTAGTATAGACTAGCAAAATACCCGTGCTTCGCAGCGGAGAAGTAGTGTGTTAAAGAGGTTATGAAAAAGTAAAGGAAACATTTTAAAAATAACGTAACATGATTGTCAATGTAATTGTGTTGTCATTGTTATGATTGTTGCTGTCATATATATATATATATACATATACATATACACATATATTATATATATACATACATATACACATATTTTATATATATATATATATACACACATATATTATATATATATATATATATATATATATATATATATATATATATATATATATATATACATATACACATATTATATATATATATATATATATATATATATATATATATATGTATATATATATATATATATATACACACACACACATATACATATATTACATATTATATATATACATATATATATATACACATATATATATATATATATATATGTATATATATATATATATATATATATATATACAGTAATCCCTCCTCCATCGCGGGGGTTGCGTTCCAGAGCCACCCGCGAAATAAGAAAATCCGCAAAGTAGAAACCATATGTTTATATGGTTATTTGTATATTGTCATGCTTGGGTCACAGATTTGCGCAGAAACACAGGAGGTTGTAGAGAGACAGGAACATTATTCAAACACTGCAAACAAACATTTGTCTCTTTTTCAAAAGTTTAAACTGTGCTCCATGACAAGACAGAGATGACAGTTCCGTCTCACAATTAAAAGAATGCAAACTTATCTTCCTCTTCAAAGGAGTGCGTGTCAGGAGCACAGGCTGTCAGAAACAGAGAGGAGAGCAAACAAATCAATAGAGCTGTTTGGCTTTTAAGTATGCGAAGCACCACGGCACAAAGCTGTTGAAGGCAGCAGCTCACACCCCCTCCGTCAGGAGCAGACAAAGAGAGAGAGAGACAGAGTTTGTTTTTCAATCAAAAATCAATACGTGCCATTCGAGCTTTTAAGTATGCGAAACACTGTGCAGCATGTCGTTTCAGGAAGCAACTGCACAAAAGATAGCAACGTGAAGATAATCTTTCAGCATTTTTAGACGAGCGTCCGTATCGTCTAGGTGTGCGAACAGCCCCCCTGCTCAATCCCCCTACGTCAGGATCAGAGAAAGTCAGCGCAAGAGAGACAGAGAAAAGTAAGCTGGGTAGCTTCTCAGCCATCTGCCAATAGTGTCCCTTGTATGAAATCAACTGGGCAAACCAACTGAGGAAGCATGTACCAGAAATTAAAAGACCCATTGTCTGCAGAAATCCACGAACCAGCAAAAAATCCGCGATATATATTTAAATATGCTTACATATAAAATCCGCGATGGAGTGAAGCCGTGAAAGGCGAAGCGCGATATAGCGAGGGATTACTGTATACATATTATATATATATACACATATATTATATATATACATACATACATATACACACATACATGCACTTACAATAACATAGAAATCAATATAAACAACATTAATATCATTATCATATGAGAATATGAATATATAAGAAGCACATTTCATATAAATATAAATTATTAAACAGTAAAATCTTCTTCTATAATTTGCTACCGTGGCTATTCGTTTGTGTGTCCAGGATTTTAAATCACCTGTAGCTCGCAAACCGTTTCACCTATTGACTTGAAATCTGGTACACATATAGTACGTCATGTCTACTATCCGCTTTATGGGTGATGATTGTATTACTCTTTTTATCTTTATTTTATTTTATTGTAGAATCAACTCCTATCTGCGCACACCAGGGTGGCCGTGGGCGGATGCGTATGGTGTATTCACTCCATGTTATCGTGCATTGCGCTGTCACTGGTATTTTGATAAAAGAATTTCAACAACATATAAGAAGCGTATAAATTATTAAACAGTAAAACATTAACATTTAAGAAGTAAAGTTACATTGAGTACTACTGCAGTGCCTTCGGGTATACCTCATTTTTTGTTTGCCCATTACATGCTTAAATGTATACATTTTTTGGTGTACCTACCCGAGAACACGCGACATATAACCGAGCGTGGGAGAAGCATGGATTTTAAACACGCGTTGAGTTCATCTGCTGGTCTCCCTCGTGGAATAACTGGTAATGTTTGACTAAAATCTACAGCGAGTAAAACGACATTACCTCCTATTTTTTTTTTTACGATCTCTGAGATCTTGCTTTTTTCGGTTCAAGGCTTCATAAGCTCTTTTATGTTCCATGGTGTACTTATCCCAAACCATCATCTTTGAATGTTGCAAGACTTTCGCCTTGTATGTAGATCGGGGTAATTACATTCATTGCATTCCTAGTCTGAATCACAATCTGATTGTATGGGTGGTTACCTGGCAGGTAACGCTTATGCTTGGTCATCAAGTCATCTAACATCCGCCACATGCTCTCTTTTAATTGCGAGAAGCAGATTTATATATAGCCAAATTCTCGCGCTTTGTTGCGGCGAAGTACTGCTTTTAATATTTTATTAAGAAGAAAAGAAAACCTTTTTAAACGGATCGAAAATATACCAATAACAATTTGTTAAGGATCTGTTTTTTTGTGAACCTCCCTTTTCACAGCTGTCGCGCTACGGTGTGTGTTTCGTTTATTTGACAGTATGTAGATCGTGGTAATTACATTCATGGCATTCGTTTTCTGAATCACAATCTGATTGTATGGGTGGTTACCTGCCAGGTTACGCTTGTGGTTGGTCAGCAAGTCGCCTTACGTCCGCCACGTGCCTTCTTTCTGTTCCCAGAAGCAGATCATAGAATGGTTTTAATAGTTTACTTTCAAATTATGCAAAGAGTATGCGACACGTGTTTCTCCCTAATTCTGGGCTCATCAGGCGTACACACTCACTGCATCCCGTCTCGGGAATCGAATCTCTATCGTCAGCGCCAGAGTTGAAGCCCCTAACGTTGCGGTCAGCAAGTCGGCTAACATCCGCCATGTGCCGTCTTTCAGTTGCGAGAAGCAGATCATAGAATGGTTGAAATTGTTTACTTTCAAATTATGCAAAGAGTACGTGACACGTGTTTCGCCCTAATTCTGTGCTCTTCATGTGTACACACTCATTGCATCCCCTCTCAGGAATCGAATCTCGAACGTCAGCGCCAGAGGTGAAGCCCCTAACGTTGCGCTACGGCGTGTGGTTCGTTTATACTTCGTGTCTTCTCATTAAACTTTTATCTCGCGAATATGTTATTGCAATCCGCAGCGGGAGTGTTTCTATAAACTTAATTTAAACTTACGTTTTACACAGTGCTTTGTTTCCCTTATGAAGATGCTTGTATGCTTCACTCGCTCGCTTCTTATTGTTTCGCTCCCTTCTCAATTGTTTAATGAATTTTTTGTTCTTCGCTGTTTGCGGCTCTTCCTTCATTTCTCCCTACTGCGCTCACAGTCTTTTCACATGATTACGTGGGAGGCATGATGACGTGACACTCAACTTCGCCTCCCATGGCCATCGAGCTGCCGTCCATTACAGTATATTGTCAAAAAAGAGGTTCCAGTTATGACCATTATGCATTGAATTTCGAAATGAAACCTGTCTAACTTTTGTAAGAAAGCTGTAAGGAATGAGCCTGCCAAATTTCAGCCTTCTACCTACACGGGAAGTTGGACAATTAGTGATGAGTGAGTCAGTCAGTCAGTGAGTCAGTCAGTGAGGGCTTTGCCTTTTATTAGTATAGATAAGTCGAAGATATTATTTCTGTAATGCACTGTAACTCATTTGGTTGATTGCTTTTACTGTTGTCTATAGATTGATAGATAGACAGAACTTTGTCCCCAGGGGAAAATTTTGCTTTTTACAGAAGAGAGAGGTTGGGAGCATGCGTTGTTAGCACACTGCCATGCCCACCACATGACAAACCACCTGCCACCAACCCCCAAATTTTCCCTGTAAGCTGGAGGACTTGCTTGCAGGGCTGTATGCAGATTAACACCATACCCAGGACAGGTAGGATAAAGGTTGCTCAAGGGCCCAGTGGAGTAGAGTCACTTCTGGGGTTTGCAGGATTCAAACAGGCAACCTTAAGATTGCTGGTGCAGATCCCTACCCTCAGTGCCACCACTTCGTCCACTTTTTTTTTTTTAACAGAAGCTCTTTAAAATACATAAATAGACAGCTAGTTAATAAATAAAATACATGCATACTGGAATGATTATAAAACAAGAAAATTCAAAAGAAAGAAAAGTTCTGACTTGGCTGTCACAATCACAGTGAGGCTTTATGCAGACATGTTGCTATTGGTATAAAAGGAGCCCAAGTAGTGTTTTTACACACTTCTGCTGAATAATTTCTTTGCTGAAAGTACTGAATGTTAGTGTATCAGTGAAAGAATGTAAAACATTTTTCATAATAGCACTCCGTTTTTTATTTTTTAATTCTCTCCTTCACTAGTACCTCTAGGAGGTCCAAAGTGTGTCCTATAACTCAGCTTTCCCTTTTAATTAACATGTTGACTGGGTGGTCCTCTCTTGAAATCATGTTACCTCCCTGCACACCACAATGTAGAAAATAATTCTGGCAATGACAAAGTTATGTAAGACATGAAGATGTCCCTTCCCAGATTTAAGGAACACAGTCTCCTATGGAAAAGGAGCTTGCTCTGCCCCTTTTTATATAGTTATTCTGTGTTCCGAAACCAGCTCTACCTGTCATTAATGTGTAGGAGCCCGCCCCACTCCTTTAGTACTTCTTGGAGTGGACAACCTTCATATCCAGTCCTTGAATTGTGACAGGACATGGAGGCTAAGATTCAGACAATTCTGTTCGCATCAAGAAACAAACTTCTCCACCTGACTCTGATACTCTGTTTCATCCCCTTCATCAATACACCTCATAAGTGTAGGAATAACTGAGAAGTTCTGCATGTGACATGAGGTGGTATTACAATCTGCTGATGGTGTAGACACCCAAAAAATAGCAGCCTTTGATTTCTGTCTGTAGCAGCACAGCACTGCCAGATCTAAGCACTAGCATGGCGACTTGCTCGCGTACTAAAACTCAACTGAGCTCAGCTCAAACAGGGAGAGGCAAGTTCGTTGTACCATGTGAACGTCACTGAGAGAATAAAACTGAATAATAAAAAAACAAGCAGTAACTTTTACAAGTAGCCAAATTTTACGCCGGGTGTTACAGACTCAAATCAAATGTATGTTTTTATTATATTGTAGAAATAATAATAATAATACCAGCTCACTACTCAAAACACGGAGCGCCTTGTCTCAAAACCCAGGACCTTCGGGTTATAAGACAGCAGTTCTTGCCTCTACACCATTCAAGAACACGTATAAACTCCCTGTTGATTGACATCTGAGCTTGAGTTTTTAACTCATTGACAGCAACATGTAAATTCGAATGCTTTTTTTTTCTTGAATAAAAACACGTGTTTATTTGATATTTGGACTAAAGTCTTCACACATTCTCGTCATTATTAGTACAATGTGGAAAATGTTTCTGGTTTAGGTATGTGTTCAGCATTTCTTGCATTTCTCGCATTTTCTTTCATCCTACACTTACCCAGATATTTTGTGTTTTCCGTGTCTACAATGCATGTATTCCAAATAACGATATATTGTATTATTTACCCTATACAACTCTAGGCACCCCACACACAGATAAGGAGCCTTGGTTTGAGCTGAGAGACCTTTTTGCCTGCAAACTGAGCTCCGTCAAGGCAAAGTATGGGACAACAGGCTGCTTGCCCTGATCGACGCATTTACAAAACAAAAGATGCTGATGGTAATAATAATAATAATAATAAATTTTATTTATATTGCACTTTATATTTAGAGGTGTGAAGGGTTTTAAGGTGGGCTGGGATTATGAGTTTTTTTCTTAGGCTTTAGGATTTATAGTGTTAAAGTGTTAGTGACAGAATTAATCATTTCTGTTGCTGAGTCCCCATTTGCAGAGGGAGGAATGTAAACATTAATAAGGATGATACAATTTATTTCCCTGGGCAAATAATGTGGACGAATTCTGACAGCCAGAATTACAAGTTGTAGTTTTAAGTGTAATATGCTCCCTTTTACCCCATTCTTTATTCACATAGATGACATTCATGTTTTTTTTTCTTCACCACACTGGGTCTCTGTCTACTTGAACAAGATGACTATTAGCTTAGTTTTCTTTTACTCATTTTTAAGTTTCGAGGCATGGTTGTAATACAAGCTACATCATGTAGTTAGAGAGTGGCAACATGTTTCAAGTTGATCAGCAGTCTACCCTGTGTTGCAAGTTTGAACAGGGTAAATTAAGAGTTAGTGCTGTTCCAAGTAATCTGTTGTAGATTTGTATGTAAAGTTAATTAACCACTGACCTCCTTTGGCATGTAATTACAGGTCAATACAGGGGACAATGCAGAGAAAGTAATCTTTCTTTAACATTTCTCACAGTACTGCTTTAACGACTAGAACAAGTCTTACACTTCTTTTGATTTCACCAATATTGCACAATAC
Source organism: Erpetoichthys calabaricus (assembly GCF_900747795.2). Lineage (NCBI taxonomy): Eukaryota > Metazoa > Chordata > Cladistia > Polypteriformes > Polypteridae > Erpetoichthys > Erpetoichthys calabaricus. Next base: position 129,413,723 of record NC_041403.2, read on the forward strand.
TTACCAGAGGGGTAGAGTTTTCACAACACATTACTTTCTTATAAAAGTTTTACATGGAACTCAGTGATCAACTTTTTATGCATTCTTTCTTTAAGCAATATTCCTCCCTACCATCTCCCTTTCTTTGGCAACTGCTGCCTACTGTACTGCATCTCTTTTGAAGGCTTGAAGAGAAAGGTTGTTGCCCTCTGTTTTCCAGACAGTCAATGCCTGATTGCCTGTTCAGTACACCTTAGAAGGGCTTTTAAAGATTGTTGTGGGCATGTATAGTTCCACATCAACCTATACAGGATTGTGAGAGACAACTGCAATCCAGAAATTCTGCACTAGAATTATTTTGAGGTTCAGGACTTTCAAATCTCAATTTCTGAAATAGTGCCATAGAAAGCCTCAAGTGATTGTTTTATCTTAGAGGAAATAATAAAAGTCAATATATGTGGACAAGATCCTATAATAAAATGTGAAAAGATTTTCATGGTGGTTCAGATAGACAAGAAGGCTATTTTGTTAAGAGTTTCAAAGACTACTAAGCAGGCCAAAATTGCTTCAGATAAAATCATAAAACGAAAAGAGGTATATATGTTATGTAGCTTACCTTATGAATTGAGGTATAAACTTTGGCTAAAAAAAAATAAATAAATTTAAAAAAATCATTTTACATAAAGTGTTAATGCCATAAAATCCAAGATAGAGATCTACCTACATGGTGGGACAGGTCAGCATCCATTATTATAATGAAGTTTCCAGACGCATGTTGCATGCCATGGATATATGCAGTACCTAAGAGAAGAGAAGCAGATAAAATTGTATCCATCTACTAGTACAAAGGATTGCTTTTGAAATAACAGGTTAAAACACTATTACAATCTGTGAGACATGAACTAAAAAAAGCATACTTGAAAAAAACACCAGTTTTGTGGCTGTTACAATGTGCTACAGAGTGTGACCAGCTGGAGGTGCCACTGAGCCCCTAAACTCAGAGACACAACTGCACAGCACCATTCTGGGTTTAAACAAAATATATTCTTATTTTACAATACCTTCACAGACCTGCAAATCCTTTTTCACAACAGTATAATACAATAGGTTCCCCCGTTTCCTTCCACACCTCCCACATAGTTTCATCCACTCCCCTCCTGACTTTGACTACTCATCCAGGAAACTCAGCTTCTTTTATATTTTATCCGGGAGTACTTCTGGTGCCACAGCACTGCACACTGGAAGCACACCCAGGTCATGTGGAAGCCCCTCAGAGGGTCTAACGATTCTCTGCAGCTCCCCTAGGTGGAACCTAAGATCCCCAACAGGGCTGTTCCATGGGACTGCAATATTCCTTGCCTGCCCTGCGGGTATCTTTATGGGAGTACCACCAGTGGGATGTTGCCATTGTATGCACAGGTATAAAACATGTCCCGGAAGCAGCTACCTTCTATCCTTCCAAACAGTCCTCCCATCCTGGCAAGGAACTGGCACCCATCCTGGTTGGGACAATGGATCATCCTGGAAAATGGAAAATCTTTGGAGGGAGTTGAAAGTCCGTGTTGCCCAGCGACAGCCCCAAAACATCACTGCTCTAGAGGAGATCTGCATGGAGGAATGGGCCAAAATACCAGCAACAGTGTGTGAAAACCTTGTGAAGACTTACAGAAAATGTTTGACCTCTGTCATTGCCAACAAAGGGTATATAACAAAGTATTGAGATGAACTTTTGTTATTGACCAAATACTTTTTTTCCACCATAATTTGCAAATAAATTCTTTAAAAATCACACAATGTGATTTTCTGGATTTTTTTCTCATTTTGTCTCTCATAGTTGAGGTATACCTATGATGAAAATTACAGTCCTCTCTCATCTTTTTAAGTGGGAGAACTTGCACAATTGGTGGCTGACTAAATACTTTTTTTCCCCACTGTATATATATATATATATATATATATATATATATATATACATATATTTGGCCTTGGCAAATATGGTATAAAGATAAAAGAGCCCTCTGAGGCTCTTGGAAGAAAGAATGTTTATGCCTAGGAGTTTGGGAATGAGTTAACAGCCAATTCCAGGAAATGTGTAGTTAGTCTATGATAGAATGATTATTTACAAGGGGAAAAAAATCAAACTGTTAGAGCTCTATGAAGCTGAGGATGTCCCACCAAATTCAACCAAAAGGCTAACCAAAAGATGTTGTAGGAAGTCTCCAAGACACACAAGACAACATCAAGGGATTTACAGGAGACTACCTTCCAGAAGAAACAGCATGCACATTTTTCAGCAGTCCTTCAGCACTGTGTTGAAAATTATTACTAGCCAGGAGCTTTGTTGTCAGAGATCACCTAGCTAAAGAGTCTAAAAGCATCTCATTCAAGTGGTTACTGGAATATAAAATAAACACTTTTGAAAATGTATAACAAAACAACTGTGCTTTTATTCAAGAATGAAACTGAATAACAAAAAATTGAAGTGACAATAAGATACCAAGACAACATTATTCACCAGCATCTATTGTGTCTGATGATATGCCTTGAGCAATATCTTTTACAGGTAGCAAAACTTTACACCAGGTGTTACAGACTGAAATCAAAGGCATCTTCTTTTTGGGCGCATACACCGTCATCATGGCACTGCCAGATCTAAACAGCAGTGTGGTGAACTGCTCGCATACTGTAGTGACTTTAGCTGCAGGTGGAAGTTCCATTTTACTTTATGGTGCCAAGCTGAGGGAAGTGAAAGCGCTTTGAAGAAGCTGTCTGTTGTTATGGTCCTGCCTTTGTTTAGTCTGATAGTGGTCACGGGACATCATATCTTTGATTGCCGGTACAACAAATAGTTATGAGCAGGCAACAGCCACAGCGCTGCTCTTGTGAAAAGAATGGAGATAAATGGCATCAACTCAGAGAGAGAGAGGCAAGTTTGTTGTACCATGTGAATGTCACTGAGAGAATAAAACTGAACAGTAAAAAAAACAAGCGCTAACAAGTAGCCAAAATTTACACCAGGTGTTACAGACTCAAATCAAATGTATGTTTTTATTATATTATAGTAATAATAATTATAGTAATAATAGCAGCTCACTACTCAAAATGCAGAGCACCCGGTCTCGAACCCGGGATCATTGGGTTATAAGACAGCGTTTCTTACCACTGCACCATTCAAGAATACGTATAAAACTCCCTGTCGATTGACATTTGAGCTTGGGTTTTTAACTCATTGACAGCAACATGTAAATCAATTCTTTTTTTCCTTTGGTTATATTCTTGAATAAAAGCACATGTGTTTATATGATATTTGGTCTAAAGTCTTCACACATTATACACTTCGCGTCATTATTAGTATAACATGGAAAACGTTTCTGCTTTAGGTATGTAAATAAAATGTTTTTTTTTCCTTTGGTTATACTCTCGAATAAAAGCGCACGTGTTTATTTGATATTTGGACTAAAGTCTTCACACATTATACACTTCATGTCATCATTAGTATAACATGGAAAAAGTTTCTGCTTTAGGTATGTGTTCAGCATTTCTTGCATTTCCTTTCATCCAACACTTACCCAGATCTTTGTAGACACAGAACACACATGAAATGCATGTATTCCAAATAATGATAGACTGTATTATTTACCCTATACAACTCCAGGACCCTCACATGCAGATAATAAGCCTTGGCTTAAGCTGGAAGAACATTTTGCCCGAGTTGAGCTCAGTCAAGACAGGGGATGGGACAGCAGGCTGCTTGTGCTGATCGACGCATTTACAAAACAAAACACGCAGATCGAGAGGGATTTAAGATTATGGGTTTTTTTGTAGGCTTCAGGGATTCTAGTGTTAAGCTCTGGGCTATAGTGTGAACCACTGAATCCCTCTGTCAAACATTGTGACCAAAGCAATATTTATAAATATGTTGTTACTTATATTTTAAAACAAAAGACTTGTTGGAACATCATTAAAATATTCACATTAGCTGCAAAAGGAGCTTTAACTTTTCTTTTTAGCAAAATGTACTAACGCAAAAATATGATGACCTTACCCAAGCCCAATTTCTTTTTTCTGGGTCGCAGTAACTGTATTAAAGGGAAGAAAAAAAAATGTTAATGTTTTGAGCAGTTTTGCAGTATAGTTTCCATTTCTCTGCAATCAAGCAACAATACTACCAATTATTAAAAATTCACTGAAATAAACCATACATTATAAGGAAAACAGTCATAAAACAAAGTGCTATTTGTGTTCTGTGCTTTTGACATTACTTTATTTTACCATAATGTGTAACCCATCATTATAAATAAAATTTTAAAATCCTTAATTTTTGTGTAGATACTTTTTAATCCTACTATATATTATAGATCAAACCAAGAGTCATGGAATGCATTGAGGAACTATGGACTTGACAGTACTGGTATGATCTGAACCTAATAAGGAGAACTAGAATTTAGAAGAGAGGTGGATGGGAGCAAAAAATAGGAAGAACTGCTTGAAATATGGAAGAATCAGAAACCCTCTTATGTGGTATCCAGTTGTTCACATGGAATCCATTAAAAAAAAAAATCAGAAACATAAATTCTTTGAATTCTAGCTAGTGGTTCAAGCTTTGTCATATATAATGCCCTCCATAATGTTTGGGACCTTGAATTACTCCTCTGTCTCAGTTTCATATCACACTACAAATAATTCAGATGTGATTAAAGTGCACATTGCCAACTTTAGTTTAAGGGTATATGCATACATTCTAGTCTCACCATGTGGAAATTCCAACAGTTTTTCTACATGGTCCACCCATTTCAGTGCGCCGTAATGTTTGGGACATAACAATGGCAGGTATATTAAAGCACTTTGTTGCATATCCCTTTGAAAACAAATTTCAAGCAAACACTTGATGCTATTTGATTTTATCATTTTATATGTTTGGCTGTGGGTAGTGCGAAAGTGTTACTGCAAACAACAACAAAGTAACCTCTTCTGAAAACTGAGAACATGAGAATCCATTTTTAAATTATGATCAAATGCAATATTTTAGCATTGAAAATTATAAAGTTATGAATTTTCTTTAGTTTTCATGTGACTAAACTCTCACAAGTATGAGTACAAAGTAAGGCAAACCTATTCAAGTAGTAAAACTTCCCATATGGAAAGTACTAGTGTGGCATAAAGAATTAATTGCTAGATTTCTAAAAATTAAAGTATCATAAAACAAAGGAATTAAAGCTACTTAATAAGAACAAAACAATGACAAAGAGCAAAACCACTGACTACCCTGAGCAATAAAAACCTCCATTACATTTTCTCCAAGAGCTGATTGCCATAACAGAAAATGTTTACAAGTTTTGAAAATTATGTACTGCAAACTCAATCAAACTTTCAACTGAACAGGATTATTTTCACCACTGTTAAAATAAGCTCCACTCCTGTGTAAAATATCATATGTTAAAAACGTCTAAAATGCTTACCAACTGTCATTATATAAACATATTATCTTAAATTGTAAAAGCTTTGTCTAATTCATTATGTATTAGTTTCTGTCAAGATGCATACTGTTCAGTCATAGCTAGTGTGTAATCAGCAGAAATCCATGTAAGTTGCCAGCATTACCTGTAGTGACCACTTGATACAGATGTAAATTTTAAATTTCTAAAGAAGGAAATTATTCTAACTCTATGCCGAAATACAGATGCATAGCCCTGTAATTATATAAGTGCATGCTTCTTTTTAGAAGCATGTACAACACCCTAGTACTACAATCAAATGTTTGAAAACGCTGAAATGTAGAAGTATGGCCATTTTGAGAGGTGATATAAGAAAAAACTGCAATATCAGTTGTAAAAACTCTTTTTAATGAATGTGACTCTCAAATATTTTGAATAGATGTTAAGTGGAAAGTTATATTTTTGAGATATTTAAGTTTTAGTTAGGCATCAGCAGTACCAACAGGAAAAGTTTGTTTCTTGGTGCAAAGACAATTGTCTGCATCTTAACATCAGCAAAACCAGGAACTGGTTAATGACTTTAACCACACCAAAGTGCGTCTATGTCCAGTCACTATTCAAAGAATGGATGTAAAGATGGTCCACTGCTACAAATACTTGGGGTCTACATTAATGACAGAGGGGAACTACATAAGAATGGGCTGAGTAGGCTCTTTTTCCTTAATGTGGGAAGTGACATCCTTCACATCTTGCATAACTCTGTGATGGCCAGTGACATTTTCTACGCTGTGGTGTGCTGGGCTGGTAACAACACTTCCAAGAAAGGCACACTGATTCAACAAGCTAATTAAAAGGGCAAGGCTCAATTACAGCACAGAATCTGGTCACCCTGAAGGTAGTAGCGAAGGAGAGAATTAAAGCAAAACTGAGTGCCATTATGAACAATTTTGCACATCCTCCCTCTGACACACTAACACTGACTACTTTCAGAAAACAAATTATTCAGCAAAATTGTGTCAAGAAACTCTACTGAAGATCCTTTATACCAACAGCAATACATCTCCATAATGCCTCACTGTGACTGCGGCAGCCAAGTCAGATCTTTTCTTTCTTTTGATTTCTCTTGCTTTATAGTCATTCCAGTATGTTTGAACCAAAGTTTGTGCCCATATTTATTTACTTACTTATCAATTTATGTATTTATTATTTATTTTTAAAGAGCTTCTGTAAAGAGCCACATTTCCCCCTGGGGACAAGTAAAGTTCCAACTATCTGTCTATCTATCTATATTATAGCAGGGAAAGTAAGTATTGAGTGTGTCAACATTTTTCTCAGTAAATATATTTCTAATTGGGCTATTGACATGAAATTTTCACCAGATGTCAGTAACAACCCAAGTAATCCACACATACAAAGAACTGAAAACAAGTAAATCCATAAATTATGTGTAATAAAGTGGAATGACACAGTGAATAAGTATTGAACACGCTTACTGAAATTTACTTAAGTAGTAAAAGTAGTAGTAGAAAAGCCTTTGTTGATAAAGACAGCTTCAAGACACCTCCTATATGGAGAAACTACTGACAGATTTCAGCTGGTTTCTTGGCTTTCCATGCCTTTTCACACCTCATTTTCTTCATGTGTTCAATACTTGTCCCTTTATCATTCCATTTTATTATACATAATTTAGGTACTTATTTGTTTTGATTTCTTTCCATGTGTGAATTACTTGGGTTGTTACAGACAACTGGTGAACATTTCATGTCAATAGCCCCATTAGAAATATACTTACTGAGAAAAACATTGATGCATTCAATACTTATTTTCCCTGCTTTATCTATTTAACAGAGGACAATGTTTTACTTGCAAATACTTTTTTCCAAGATGTATAATTTATATTGGAGAATGAATTACTCTAAGTTATACTTACAATTATGTCTGAACCATAGATCTTCTGCAAATGTTCAGCTATATCCTGGGTGCCATCTGGACTCCCATCATCAATAATAATAATTTCATATTTATTTCCACTGAAAGACAAAGAGCACCTTTGCTTAGAATTACATATGTAACAGACAACTTTACAGGCAGTTTACTAATTTTACAGGGGCAAAGGACCAGGAACTGTAATCCACCAACTTTGCTAAAAATACAATTTGATATACAATACCATTTACTACGGGGATTCTGCTCAGCTGAGTAGGACACTGCCCTGTAGAGAGAAATCTCTACTTAGCCAAGCGTTAATTTTTTTGTATATTATTAGACACTGGCATGTAATTTAAATTGACCACATTTCTAACATCTGTAGAAATGTTAATGCCAAGATAACAAATACTTTATTTAACTGGCATATCACAAACTGTATTATTATCATCATATTTTTTCAAAGAAAAGCGTACACATTTTTTAATGCTGAGATTTAGTCCTGAGAAGCTTGAAAAGTGGTTAATTATTTCAAGAGATTTAGAAACTTTGTGTTTAGCGTTCAAAAGTAAAGTATCTGTGTAATTTTGAAATCGTTAACATTAAAACAAATACCTTTAAAGTAACTTTGCTCAATCAGAACACTGAAGAATCTGAGCAGCCAAGAGAAACAACAAAGGAGAGATCCGGCGTCCTTGGCGTATACCTCTTTCAACATTAAATCTGTATAACATTCCATGGAGAAGCTTAACTGAGCTATTAATACCCATAGAGTCTTAATGGTGTTAAGAAAGTAACAACCCACATTAAAAAAATGTATCAAAAATGAATGTATGGCTAATAGTATCAAATGATCTGTGAAAATCAAGAAATAATATTAATGGATCACCCACTAACCATTCATGGTAATCAATAAGGTCTAATACCAGACAAATATTATTTGAGAGGGTGGTGAAAGGTGGTTATCATGTAGAGGTGCCACAGATAAAATATTCTCTAACTTAAAGTGCTTCCAACATTGGTTCCATATTCTGAGTGAATGAAGGACAATTGGGTTGTTAGTATATTGGTGATACCTTGTTTTTACTGGTGTACAAAGCAAGGAATATAAAGAAGTGCTGCAGGATTTCATTTATATTGCAGACCAAGCTAGTGCCTGTTCATCTATTTGCGTCAATGTCCAGGTTTAATAGCTTGTATGTTTGCCACCCACAAAAAAATTTGGAAATTAGGTAGAGCCATGCCGCCTTTAGGGCCCTATGATTTCCACAATGCGGAAAACACAGACAGAATCATGGAATTAATGCTTAAAAACAGATTTTAGATTTAAAAATGGAAATGTGCGGAATTCAGACACTGAAGGGGTGACTGTTACAAAACTTCCCAATAAATTAAATGATTGAATAATCTGTAGTTTCATCATTCAGATACTATTTCCTAGTTTGTTGTTTTTGAAGCGAACGCAATTCTTTGTAAAACTCCACTCGTGCCTTTAACTGTTTGTGCGCGTGTTTCTTGTATGGTTTCTCGTTAAAGGCATGCGAATTAGCTAGCTGCATGACACAGAAATGACGCAGCGAGCAGTAACAGATACTCTAACTACATCTAAAAAACTAAGAAACATGAGCTTAACTGCAAAATCGAGGGCACAACAATATCCCAGCGACTTTTACTAATCTGGACAACTTTTCTGCAAGTTTTCCCAGCATACCATAGACTGGACACGAAAAGATACTCACAATGACCACGTCAAATCTAAAACTCATCTCAAAAACAAGGAGAAATTAAGATCAAAACCTGTTCCCTTTCAGGTAACAACAGAGGAAACCACAAAATCGTCAGATGCAAGACGCAAGTTTGTGTCCATGCGAGTCAAACATACCGCTCGAAAAAATTACGAAGATGCATTCTTTCTTTTATTTAGTACTGTAAACAAGGAGGCGCAATGCCAGAAAATGAGAGCAGTCTTCATCAAACTCATTTGCCCCATGTCTTTGAACAACATATGGACGCCATTCTTCGAAAGATTCGTGGCAAGAAAATTTGTGTTGTAATTGATGAAACCATTGATAACCGAGACCACATAGTTCTCAACATAGTGATAGGTGAGTAAACATTTAGCTGTATGGTAATTCTTTTAAGAAGGCAGTTCTAATTGTACCTGAAATTATATTTAACAGGTATTAACAGTCTTTCCCGTAGAAAATGTTATTAGTAAATGGCACTGGTTGCTAATGGGCTTCCTTTTAAAAATTAACAACGATATTTCTGGATTAAAAAATGTTTTGCCTCATGGTGATGAGGCACACAAGGTCCACATTTGACTCTTCCGTTATAAACTCGGCACCTACAAACCTGGGCAGAAGAGCAGGCTTCTCCTCAGACGCAACGAGCCCTTAAAAGCGGTTCACTCTTTCTTTTTTGCAAAAGTGATGTTAACCTTCATTTCAGAAGGATGCAAACTAGTAACAGCTCTTACATTCCTGGAGGGCATGCACTGTCCGACTGCAATCTCAGCATACAGCAATATGTAGGATCTGGGCTCCTACTTGATGAATGGAACTGGAAAATAAGGTTCAGTTGTGCTAGTGTGCTGTTTCATTAAAAGGAAAGTACCATTTCATTATTGTTTGTTTTGTTGTAGCTGTTAGTACTTTCTTACAGTTAAAAAAAAAAAAAAAGTAAAAATCCCAAAATCTAAATCAAGGAAAAATAAAAAGGTGAAAACCGAAAAAAAAAAAACAGATTCCATAGGGCCCTATGCCTTCTGATTGTTGTTACAAGGTCGCCTTTTGAATGTGTGGATTTTTCTAATTCCGAATAAATTAAGTTATGATTGAATCTAATTTCTTAAAAAATGACTTGTTAATGTATATGGGGATATTTTGAAACAGGAACAGAAGCTTATGGAAGATATTCATCTTCACAATGTTAATTCTTCTTGCTAAAGTAAGATGGAGGGTAGACCATCTATGCACGTCTTGTTTAATTTTATCTATGTAAACAGCAGAATTTTGTTAAAAAAGACCTTCATATTTACTTGTGATGTTGACTCCTTGGTATTTAAACTGATCTGCACTTATAAAAGGGAAGATGTCCAATCTAATTCAGAAGTGAGATTGGTCTGTATGATGCACATTGTAATAAGTCCTTATTTTTCTTAGGAAAAATGGTAATTACTGCTTGGTGAAAAGTATGAGGTAGTATTTTTTGTCTCTGGCTTCTATAAATGTTGCTAATAAGAGGGGAGCTAACTTAATTGAAAATTTCTTATAAAATTCAGCAGGACCTGCTGCTTTCCCACTCTGAAGTGAGTTTATAGCGTCTAGTAATTCTGATAATCTCAGAGGTTTTTCCCATTCCTCTGCACTTAAAAGTTTCTTGCTGTGGTATCCATAATGTATCAAAAAGTGCATTACATTGTGTTTTCTGTTCTTCAAACTGAGCAGAATATAAGGACTTAAAGTTGTCTCTAAATGTGTGCATTATATTTTCATGGCCAATGATTCTATCTCGGGCGGCACGGTGGCACAGTGGTAGCGCTGCTGCCTCGCAGTTATGGAGACCTGGGTTCGCTTCCCAGGTCCTCACTGTGTGGAGTTTGCATGTTCTCCCTGTGTCTGCATGGGTTTCCTCTGGATGCTCCGGTTTCCTCCCACAGTCCAAAGACATGCAGGTTAGGTGGATTGGCGATTCTAAATTGACCGTAGTGTGTGCTTGGTGTGTGGGTGTGTGTGTGTGTGTGTCCTGCAGTGGGTTGGCACCCTGCCTGGGATTGGTTCCTGCCTTGTGCCCTGTGTTGGCTGGGATTGGCTCCAGCAGACCCCCGTGACCCTGTGTATGGATTCAGCGGGTTGGAAAATGGATGGATGGATGGATGATCTTCCCATGGGCTCACCACCTATGGGAGGGGCCAAGGAGGTCGGGTGCAGTGTGAGTTGGGTGGTGGCCGAAGGCAGGGACCTTGGCGGTCCGATCCTCGGCTACAGAAGCTGGCTCTTGGGACGTGGAATGTCACCTCTCTGAAGAGGAAGGAGCCTGAGCTAGTGCGCGAAGTTGAGAGGTTCCGGCTAGATATAGTCGGACTCACCTCAACGCACAGCTTGGACTCTGGAACCAATCTCCTTGAGAGGGGCTGGACTCTGTACCACTCTGGAGTTGCCCCCGGTGAGAGGCGCCGAGCGGGTGTGGGTATACTTATTGCCCCCCGACTTGGAGCCTGTACATTGGGGTTTACCCCGGTGGACGAGAGGGTAGCCTCCCTTCGCCTTCGGGTGGGGGGACGGGTCCTAACTGTTGTTTGTGCGTATGCACCGAACAGCAGTTCGGAGTACCCACCCTTTTTGGAGTCCCTGGAGGGGGTGCTAGAGGGCATACCTTCTGGGGACTCCCTCGTTCTGCTGGGAGACTTCAATGCTCATGTGGGCAATGACAGTGAGACCTGGAAGGGCGTGATTGGGAGGAATGGCCCCCCCGATCTGAACCCGAGCTGTGTTTTGTTATTGGACTTTTGTGCTCGTCACGGATTGTCCATAACGAACACCATGTTCAAGCATAGGGGTGTTCATATGTGCACTTGGCACCAGGACACCCTAGGCCTGAGTTCGATGATCGACTTTGTGGTCGTGTTGTCGGACTTGCGGCCACATGTCTTGGACACTCGGGTGAAGAGAGGGGCGGAGCTGTCAACTGATCACCACCTGGTGGTGAGTTGGCTTCGATGGTGGGGGAGGATGCTGGTCAGGCGTGGTAGGCCCAAACGTGTTGTGAGGGTCTGCTGGGAACGTCTGGCAGAGCCCCCTGTCAGAAGTAGCTTCAACTCCCACCTCTGGCAAAACTTCGACCACATCCCGAGGGAGGTGGGGGACATTGAGTCCGAATGGGCCATGTTCCGTGCCTCCATTGTTGAGGCAGCTGACCGGAACTGTGGCCGTAAGGTGGTCGGTGCCTGTCGTGGCAGCAATCCCCGAACCCGTTGGTGGACACCGGCGGTGAAGGATGCCGTCAAGCTGAAGAAGGAGTCCTACAGGACCCTTTTGTCCTGTGGGACCCTGGAAGCAGCTGATAGGTACCGGCAGGCCAAGCGGAACGCGGCTTTGGTGGTTGCTGAGGCAAAAACTCGGGTGTGGGAGGAGTTTGGGGAGGCCATGGAGAACGACTTTCGGACGGCTTCGAGGAGATTCTGGTCCACCATCTGGCGTCTCAGGAAGGGGAAGCAGTGCAGTGTCAACACTGTATATGGTGGGGATGGTGCGCTGCTGACCGCGACTCGGGACGTTGTGGGTCGGTGGGGGGAGTACTTCGAAGACCTCCTCAATCCCATTAACATGCCTTCCAATGAGGAAGCAGAGCCTGGGGACTCAGGGGTGGGCTCCCCCATCTCTGAGACTGAGGTCACCGAGGTGGTCAAAAAACTCCTTGGTGGCAGGGCCCCGGGGGTGGATGAGATACGCCCGGAGTTCCTCAAGGCTCTGGATGTTGTAGGACTGTCTTGGTTGACACGCCTCTGCAACATCGCATGGACATCAGGGACAGTGCCTCTGGATTGGCAGACCGGGGTGGTGGTCCCCCTCTTTAAGAAGGGGGATCGGAGGGTGTGTTCCAACTACAGAGGGATCACACTCCTCAGCCTCCCTGGAAAAGTCTATTCGGGGGTCCTGGAGAGGAGGGTCCGTCGGATAGTCGAGCCTCGGATTCAGGAGGAACAGTGTGGTTTTCGTCCTGGTCGCGGAACAGTGGACCAGCTCTGTACCCTTAGCAGGGTCCTGGAGGGTGCATGGGAGTTTGCCCAACCAGTCTACATGTGTTTTGTGGACTTGGAAAAGGCATTCGACCGTGTCCCTCGGGGAATCCTGTGGGGGGTACTCCGAGAGTATGGGGTACCGGCCCCCCTGATAAGGGCTGTTCGGTCCCTGTACGATCGGTGCCAGAGCTTGGTCCGCATTGCCGGCAGTAAGTCGAACCCGTTTCCAGTGAGAGTTGGACTCCGCCAGGGCTGCCCTTTGTCACCGATTCTGTTCATAACTTTTATGGACAGAATTTCTAGGCGCAGCCAGGGCGTTGAGGGGGTCCGGTTTGGTGGGCTCAGGATTGGGTCACTGCTTTTTGCAGATGATGTTGTCCTGTTTGCTTCATCAGGCCGTGATCTTCAGCTCTCTCTGGATCGGTTCGCAGCTGAGTGTGAAGCGGCTGGGATGAGAATCAGCACCTCCAAATCCGAGACCATGGTCTTCAGCCGGAAAAGGGTGGAGTGCCCTCTCAGGGTTGGTAGCGAGATCCTGCCCCAAGTGGAGGAGTTCAAGTATCTCGGGGTCTTGTTCACGAGTGAGGGAAGAATGGAGCGTGAGATCGACAGGCGGATCGGTGCGGCATCCGCAGTAATGCGGGCGCTGCATCGGTCTGTCGTGGTGAAAAAGGAGCTGAGCCGCAAGGCAAAGCTCTCAATTTACCAGTCGATCTATGTTCCTACCCTCACCTATGGTCATGAGCTATGGGTAGTGACCGAAAGAACGAGATCGCGAATACAAGCGGCTGAAATGAGTTTCCTCCGCAGGGTGTCTGGGCTTTCCCTTAAAGATAGGTGAGAAGCTCAGTCATCCGGGAGGGGCTCAGAGTAGAGCCGCTGCTCCTCCGCATCGAGAGGAGTCAGATGAGGTGGCTCGGGCATCTGATCAGGATGCCTCCTGGACGCCTCCCTGGTGAGGTGTTCCGGGCACGTCTAACCGGGAGGAGACCCCGGGGAAGACCCAGGACACGCTGGAGGGACTATGTCTCTCGACTGGCCTGGGAACGCCTTGGGATTCTCCCGGAAGAGCTAGAAGAAGTGGCCGGGGAGAGGGAAGTCTGGGCATCTCTGCTCAAGCTGCTGCCCCCGCGACCCGACCTCGGATAAGCGGGAGACAATGGATGGATGGATGGATGGATGATTCTCTCTCAGTCTGTGTTGGTGATTACTGATATTGCATTGCAAAATTCTTACTTATGGATTTGTTGAGCTAAGATCTTGTTAGCGGTGTCTCTGTGTTTGTGATAATGATATCACGATTTAAAAATTAGTTGCTCTGTTTCTTTTGTTTTCAAGAGGTTGACTTCTGACTGCAAAACCTGTCTTTTCCTAAAAAGTGCCTCATTTGGAGACCTGGCATGTTCTTGATCCATTCTGATAATTTCACTGATTAACTCTGATGCCTTCTTGGTTTCCGATTTATTTTTTGGGAAAGATATGAGATAAATTGTCCTCTTATAAAAGCCTTCAGTGTTTCGCAAAGTATTCCTACAGAAACCTCAGAGCATGCATTTGTCTCAAAAAAAAAATCAATTTGCTTGATATAAATTCTGTACAGTTCTCGTCAGCTAATGACAGGGGGTTAAGATGCCAGTTGAGAGATGAGTATGTGGGTAATAGTGATCAGAGGGGCATGGTAGGAGATAACAATAGTGTTGTATTTGCAAGATTTGATCATGGGCAAGAAATTGTTATCTATTAAGAAATAATCAATTCTTGAATAACAATGATGTACTGGTGAGAAGAAGGAATATGCTTTTAAATATAGATTTAGAAATTTCCATGGGTATGATAAGTTATGAACAATTAAAAACTGCATAATTATTTTTGCAGTGTTAGTGTTGTCACCTCTATAGCTAAAGACCTATCCAGGTCTGGTTTTAAAACACAATTAAAGTCTCCGGAGTGTTCAAGTTAGGAATGGATGCAAAATTGTTTTGGATGAAATCTCCATCATCCATACTGAGTGCATAGATATTTATCAGAATCACACTACAATTAAATAAATTAGCCATAACCATCACATATCACCCTTCAGGATCTGATACTACAAACGAAATTGTTCTGTGAATTAAGATTCCCACACTTGTAGTTTTCTTTGTAAACCTGGAGTGGAATATTTGGCCAGTCCAGTCTCTTTGCAACTGAAACTGATCCTTACTTAATAAGTGAGTCTCCTGTAAAAACATATCCCATATCTTGGCATTTAGACATGTTAGGTGAGAGAATACTTTGACATTCCAGCTCATAAAGTTTACTGTTTGGTCAAAGAGACATAGCTTCTGAACATTTGTCATTCTATAATCTTAAATTAAGGTTGTACATTGTTACATATGTCTTTAATCTTAATTGCGAATATTGCAAGGAGTTATGGCTATGAAGTCTGTTGTTGTGTTGGCACTTACAATTGTGGGGATGAAAGGGAAAGATCAGAAATAGCTTGCTCTATCCCCCCTCCCCCCCCCCCATTTTGCCTCCCAAATGAGGCTAGACCACACTTCATAAAGTCCCAGTTCTCTGACAAACCTAGAGACAGAGTACGTCCAAAACAAAACAATAAATAAGAGAACAAAGAAGAGATATCTATTGCCAGTACAGTCCAAATACTATAAGCCTAGAATATGATCTTAAAGTGTCCCGTTTGGAAAGAAAAAAAAATTCATACATACATACATATACACTCATATATGCAAATATATACAGTATATACATGCATATACACGCCCATACATATACAATTATTATTGTAATTAAAACGTTAAAGTAGCAAGAAAGGAAATAAAATGTGTAAAAAAATGTATGAAATGTACAATTACGGCAAAAGGCTCACTGCAAATAGGCCATACTGCAGGTAAAGTCTTCTTTGCCTTGCCAGAACACGATGCGATTCACAATCGTATTGCAAAAAGTGTCTGGATCAGTTTATTTTTAGCTCTTTTTCTGCTTCATCCGGGGAACTAAAAATGTAAAACTTGCATCGATTATCCACTCTCAATTTAGCAGGATGGACGAGGCTGGATCTGATTTCGGCTTCGCGTAAACGCTGTCTAATGCTGTAAAATGCGGCGCGTCTAGCAGCTGCTGAGAGTGAAAAATCAAGGAAAATGCGAATACGGCTTTTTTTTTTTTTTCAAATATAATCTTTTGTTTCAGCCTGAAAAACTGACTTCTTTATGAGATACATGATTGTCTAATCGCGCTTTCTAGAACAGACCCATGTCGTGGCAGAATAAACACCTAACAGTTAATAAAAAACAGAATGATCCATTCTCAATAAATACTGGTCTCTAGGTCACTGACTCAACTTCAGCACCCCTGCTATTAACGTTGCCATCAAATGCCAGGTTAAAGATTATTCATATACTACTTGAGCAGTGCTAGCTAATCAGAATCCTTTCCTCTATGCCTTTATCGATATCTCCGAAAACGTACTCGTTGCCCACTAATATTCTATGTGAACACCTCCTATGCCTTTTTAAAGACGGGTCATTATAATTCTGGGGAATAACCAGATTGATTTTACAGTTCATGACCTCTTAACAGGACGTTAATACCAAGAGATAATAATCAGAAGAAAGAGCGACTAACCTTTCCGAGAAATATTTCACTAAAAGCCATACTATTAAAGGCAGGTTTTCTCGCTCGTTATAGGTAGGGAGCAGCACAGAATATTTGTCGCTGTCCTTTGGTGTTTTCATTTTCTGGCTTGCCATAATGTAACTACCAACACAATGCAGGAAGTCGGTACGACAATAAATTATCCCCCCGTTCACGTAAAAGGAACTTTGCTTGCCATTTCAGAATCACGTTGTCATTACCATAGACATAGAATTACTAGACGCCTCACGACCAGCAGCATCGTACGTCAACGTCGCTGCCATATTGCGAGTGGCACTGCTGTGGAGTGAAGTACAATACAATACAGTTTATTTTTGTATAGCCCAAAATCACACAGGAAGTGCCGCAATGGGCTTTAACATGACAGCCCCCCAGCCTTGACTCTCTAAGAAGACAAGGAAAAACTCCCAAAAAAAACCTAGTAGGGAAAAATGGAAGAAACCTTGGGAAAGGCAGTTCAAAGAGAGACCCCTTTCCAGGTAGGTTGGGCGTGCAGTGGGTGTCAAAAGAAGGGGGTCAATACAATACAATACAGTACACAGAACAGAACAATTTCTCAATATAGTAAGAAATAAAAAATATAAATTTTCAGACCATTCCACAGTTTTGGGGCCCTGTAACTAAAAGCTCGACCTCCCATTGTTATTTTATTAATCCTTGGAACCATAAGCAGACCAGCATCTTGAGATCTTAATGTGCGCTCTGGTTTGTAAGTCATGATAAGTTCAGACAAGTAAGCCGGACCTCGACCATTTAATGCTTTATATGTTAAAAGAAGGATTTTGAAATCTGCCCTAAACTTAACCGGGAGCCAGTGTAAGGATTTAAGAACTGGAGTTATGTGTTCGTATTTTCTTGTTCTTGTAATAATTCTCGCAGCCGCATTTTGGATTAACTGGAGGCTGTATAAAGAACAGTTTGAACATCCAGTGAACACCGCATTGCAGTAGTCAATCCTACTAGAGATAAATGCATGAATTAGTTTCTCAGAATCCTGTTTATTTAAAAAGCGCCTTAATTTCCTAACATTTTTAAGATGGAAGAAACATGTTTTGGACAACTTTGTAATATGCGCTTTAAATGACATGCTAGAGTCAAAGATAACTCCTAGATTGCGGGCTGATTCAGTAAAATTGACTGGGATTCCCACTGAGTTAAATGATGACAAAATATTGTTGTGATCAGCATCATTCCCTCCAACAGTTAACATCTCTGTTTTATCTGTATTTAAAGACAAGTAGTTCTTATTCATCCACTCCTTTAATTCACTAACACAACTAATTAAAGCCAACATTGGAGAAACTTCATTTGATTTAAATGAAAGGTATAACTGGGTGTCATCTGCATACGAGTGAAAATTAACATTATGTTTCCTAATGATAGATCCCAGTGGAAGCATGTAAAGTGAAAACAGTAAAGGTCCCAGTACTGAGCCCTGCGGGACACCATATTGAACTTCTGTGTATAATGATGGAGTACTGTCAGCACATTTCTGTACATACTGGAATCGATTTAATAAATAAGAACTAAACCAAGCAAGCACGGTGCCTGTAAACCCAACATCATTTTCTAGCCTGTGCAGTAAAATAGAATGTTTGATGGTGTCAAATGCTGCACTTAAGTCCAACAACATAATTACAGTGGAGTTTCCTTCATCAGAGGATATCAGAATGTCATTTACAACCCGTGTTAGTGCCGTTTCTGTACTATGACCAGTGCGAAAACCAGACTGGAATTTCTCAAATAAATTGTAATGCGTAAGGTGTGTCTGAAGCTGACTGGCGACTACTTTTTCTAGTATTTTAGAGAGAAACGGTAAATTTGAAATAGGCCTATAATTATTTAGTATATGTGGGTCAAGGTCTGACTTTTTAAGTAATGGTTTAATGACTGACACTTTTAGTGCTTCAGGTACTGTGCCAGGCAATAATGAACTATTGATAATGTTTAGGATAGGTGCTGCAAGAACATCCATTGCACTTTTTACTAGTTTTGTTGGCACTGGATCTAGGGAACAAGTAGTGGGCTTCATTTTAGAAATTAAACTTAAGACTTCCTGCTCAGTTACAGGATTAAAATTACTAAAGTGCTGAGTGCAACGTGAGACAGGGTCTGCTAAGCTAGTATTTGGTTTGTACTGTGATGCAGAGATCTGGGATCTTATATTTTTAATTTTCTCATTGAAGAAGTTAATAAAGTCTGTACTGCTAATGTCTGTTGGTATTTTGCACTGTTGATCTGAATTTCCATTTGTTAATTTAGCCACTGTTCTAAACAGTGGCCGAGGATTTTTATTATTGCTATCTATTAATGTAGAATAATATTCTGACCGAGCTTTAAAGAGGGCTTTTTTATATTTATTAACACTCTCTGTCCATGCAATTTGAAAGACATGTAGCTTTGTTGTTCTCCATCTGCGTTCCAGTTTTCGACACTCTAATTTAAGAGCTCGAGTGTTTTCATTAAACCAGGGAGAGTTTCTATGTTCTTTGATCACTTTTGTTTTAAGGGGTGCCACTATGTCCAGAGCATCTCTCAAGGTCACATTATAATGTGATGTTAGCTCATCTTAATTGTTTTCCGTGTTTACATTTGATGTTAACTGATCTAAATGGTTTTCCACAATTACACTCGACTTACTCAAAGTATCTATAAATTTTGAAGCAGAATTACAATCTAGATGTCGCACTGTCTTTGTTTTAATCTGGGAGTGTGTTGGCAAGGGCAGGACTAAATCAAATGTAATTAAGTAGTGATCAGAAATAACTTCATTTAATGGAGTAATAATTAAATTTTGAATTTCAACTTTGTAAGTTATAATTAAATCTAATGTGTGGTTATGATTATGAGTTGGACCTTTGACATTCTGACAAAATCCTACTGAATTTAACAAATAAGTAAAACATTTGCTAAAAGTGTCAGTTTCCACATCAATGTGTACATTAAAATCTCCCATCAGTACTACGTGATCATAATTTATAGCCAAGTCAGATAAAAGGTTGCTAAATTCAGACATGAACAATGTATACGGCCCTGGTGGTCTATAGACTAGCACTATAATTGTGTTGGAATCTGTTTTAATATTTAAAATGAATGCTTCAAAGGATGTAAAGTTGCCTAAATTTTTAGAAGTGATTTGCATTTTGTTACAATGAATTATCACCAAGGCCCCCTCCTCGACCTGAATCTCTAGACTTATGAAGGAACAAGTATCCATCTGGTGACGCCTCAGCTAGGGGGACAGTGTCACATTTACTAAGCCAGGTTTCGGTGAGAAGACACAGATCAGATTTTGTACTTAATATAATATCATTTACCAAAACAGCTTTAGTGCCAAGAGAGCGAATGTTCAATAAGCAGCATTTAAAACTGTATGCTTCTTTCTGAATTGGTGATATACTTTTTGTTTTAATTTGTAGTAAATTTCTATTACAGATGCCCCTGGTGGAGGGTCTGGTTTTATCCCTTGGTCTAATTATACACCTTATTTTTTGGTTATCAATTAATTTAAGGTTTGTATCAAGACTAAATTTACTGGATGCCCCAAGACAAGGATTATGGGTAACAGCTTCAGAAAAGTAACAGGTGGGATAAACAACAGCCTGTGATTTAAGATCACATGACTGTGGCCTGGATGGTGCTCTAATCAGTCAACCAGGCAGTTTTGCTGCCATATTTTGGGATAATACATAAGATCCCCTCCAGTTAGGATGAAGACCATCTCTTCTGAAAAATGCAGGCCTTTCCCAAAAATCATCCCAATTGTTCACAAACGCTATGCTTTTGTTTGCACACCAGGTTTCTAGCCAGCAATGAAGGGAATGCAATCTGCTATAAATCACATCCCCTCTATATAATCTTGGTAAGGGGCCAGATACAACTAAATTCCGACATTTTCTTTTAGCTTTGATGCAAAGAGAGATGAAGTTCCTCTTTAATACCTAAGATTGCTGTGAATAAATATCATTAGTGCCGACATGCAGCAATAAGAATAAATATCATTAGTGCCGACATGCAGCAATAAGAAAGATACTTCATCGTCGGCGACACGGTCCAATGCGGCCTCTATGCCAGAAATCTTGGCCCCTGCGAGGCACTTAACATGAACTGCTGGTTTAACACAGTTTGGAATTCTAACATTCCGCACTATGGAATCGCCAATTATGAGCACTTTCTTATTCTCAGTTTCCACAGGCGCGCTGCGGAGTGCTGAGAATCTGTTCTGGGTCCGAATTGGTGACCTGGGTGCCGGGGGACTACATTTTGGATTCTTAGACCCCCGTCTTACTGTTACCCACTCGCCCTGTGGCTGAATTGGTGCTGCTGACTTTGGCCGTGCACTGACTACAGTGGGGCCAGGAGAGACTGAAGCCGAATCAGAAGTAGCCGAATTGTCTAAACAAACCGAGTCGATCCAATTTTCGGTTTGCCTAATCGCTATCAGATTCCTAACGCGGTCCTCCAATTCGCGTATTTTCCCGACCAACTCTAAATTAACTAAACACTTTTGGCAGGTGAAGCTGTCTACAATGTCGGCCGGAAAACCTGAACTGTACATGCTGCAGGACACACAACATATAAACGTGCCCTCAACGGGCAGAGAGCAGATAGAACTTACGTTTAGTGATGGATAATGATGCCTCACGCATGTGCTGCTTGGGATTGTACAAACCGCTGTATGCTCCAAACCAGATCACATGGATTACATTTCATAGGTAAAGCTGAACAATTGTTTTGGTTATATTTGGCCATTAGAAAATCCCGTTTTATAATCGTAACTTTAGCTACGCCAGGCTAAGCTAGCATAGCTATGCATTTATGTGCTCAAGTGAGCCTCCAAACAACGTTTTGGCTAAACTACTAACTACTAAATAGTTAGTATTTAGTCACTAACTATGTAAAGCACTTTGAGCTACATTATTTGTATAAAAATGTGCTATATAAATAAATGTTGTTGTTGCAGATTGTTGTTACCTGTTAACATTTCTCGAAACTTTGAAAGTTTCCCAAAGAAATCCACCTCAGGAAGCAGTGGGAGGTAGCCCTTGGACGGGATTTTGAGAAAGCTGTCCTGTGATGTGTGCCTTGCTAGTTTGGTAACAGATGCTGTACCGACATCATATGATCAAAGCTACCACTTGCTCACATTAAGAAAACAAAGGAGGTTTGATGATTCCTTCTGAGGGTACAGCCAAGGTGGTCAAAGTAACTGAGCATTTTATCCGACAGTCGACATTAGGGCAAGCTGTCAGTGTATATTTGATCAATTAGTTTCTTCAGGCTGAGATTGGTTCAGATGATGTGTTTTATCTCAAGGAACACATTGAGGAAACACAGTTTGAAATTGACAACCATCATTTTATGCTCATGTCTTCAGTTGTGTCTGTCTTCCACAAACTAAGGCTGCACCATATTGTAAGACTGAATACTTTCAAATTACAGAATGGCAACACACGGAAAAAGCTATGCAAGACAGTTCTGTTTCATGGATTTTAGATCCTATCCTGTATATATTTAAGTAACCACATTGTGTGTGTGTGTGCGCGTGTGTGTGACAGAGAGAGAGACTGAGAGAGGAATGAGTGAAATGTTTTCAGAAATTATTAAGCCAATTTGTATACAATAAAATTGTTTAATTTTGTCATTGAGTGTATCATTTCACTGTTAAAAGAAAGACAAACAAAGATAACTGGCAGTAACAGTGCAAAATTCACAATTAGTATGCCAGTTTGAAAAGATAAGTATTGAGGGTAGTTTTAAAATGTGTTATTGAATCAAGCTGATGTATATGAGAGGGAAGAGAATTCCAGAGCTGAGGAGCACAATGAGAGACGCTCGCGCTCCCATAGAACAGAGTTTGATGTGCGGTACAGAAAGTAGAGCTGCAGATGAGGATCTGAGTGAGCGAGAGGGAGTCTGGAGGAGATCAGTGAGGTAGGGGGGAGCAAGGTTGTGGAGAGCTTTAAATGTTAAGAGCTGTATTTTGTATTGTATTCTGTAGTTAACAGGGAGCCAGTTAAGTTGAGAGAGAATAGGTGTAATATGTTCAGTGGATTTAGAACAGCGGGTTATTATCCTGGCAGCAGAATTTTGAAGAAGTTGTAAGCGATGGATACGTTTTTGTGGGATGCCAGGTAGAATAGCATTACGGTAATCTATACGTGAGGTGACTAGGGCATTAACCAATACTTCAGTACTGTGTTGCATAAGAACAGGACAGAGTCTGGAAATGTTTCGGAGATGGAAGAAGGCAGTCTGAGAAATGTTACTTATATGGGAGGAATTATTTAATAATAATAATTATTATTATTTAATAATTGTCATTATTAGTGTGTAAATGGATATAAATAATTGCATTTAAACGATTCGCCAAAATCTGTTGTATGTAAACGATACTGTTTTAAACGTTTTTGTTTCTTCATCAGAAAACCCGGTTTCCAAGTTTACCTGTACTGTATTAGTTTAAAATGGCACTTTTGCCACTCGCAATATGGCGTACGCGCTGACGTATCGTGTCGACAGGGTAACACAGTGAATACGGCGTCTATCTACTGTATATATGTCTATGGTCATTGTCGACCAGCCGGATCAGCGCTGTCGCTACCCGATCTGCGTGCCTACCCAATGGGCAAAGACAACCAGCGCATGCGCAGAACATTACTATTACGACCCTGCCCGATCTGCGTTTTTCTACTTCGCGACACGAGTCCCCATCCGATTTGCTTCGCGCACGCGCTCTCTGCTTAATTAAAATTTATTTCACGACGCTGCCCGATTTGTTCTGCGCATTTCTAATGTTTTACGACACACGTCAATCGTCAGGTTTGAATTGTATTTGCGAGTCATTTTTGTGTTGACGTTTATCTCCGTCTGTAAGTAGACTTTTTACTGAAAAAGATGACAACTTTTGAATTTTATAACGTCTTGGAAGAATATGTGTCGCCTGAAACTCCATTCGAACGAAGAGGGAGCGAAATGAAATACGACGTATGTCTGTGAAATTTATAATGGGTACGTAGGCCCCTATAGCTTTTTGTAAATACATCGTATTGATTAAAAAGGCAGTAAGGATTTTCCTTTTTAGTTGCAATATGACATTTGTAATCTTGTAGTTTAAATGTGAAAGTCGCAGCATTTTCCGTATTTGGATTAATGGATGCATTTAATTTATTTCGTAACACCCTATTTGCATTTGGTGGTGTGTTTCTTTTAACATTTGTTCGCATTTTTCATCTTAAAAGAGTGAACGGCATGCTAATAATTAAGCAAAACAATGTAATCGAGGTGTCGAATTAGGAATAGAATTAGGAGTGCACAACTGACACTCGACCGGTGTAAAGTGTGCCCTCCAAAGCCATCAGTGTTTATTATGTTGATATCAGATTACATCAATACTATAGATTTTCCATAATAAAGTTAACAAAGATATAATGATGAAGGCTAAATTACATACAAGAGTAGCAACAGCTAAGTTATTACAAGAAAACGAGATGCAGATAATAGCATTACAAATTGTTAATGAAGCAGATCAGAATCTTACACGTTTTAATTATTTTAGTGTGTTTTCCGTTTTTAAAAGCTATTTCTAGCGTATTAATGTCCACACAGATGTAACCGAGGGTCTAACGTCCTGAACTTATGAATATGAAATTTATGAAGCAAGGAAACTACAGTTACTCAATTTTCTAACATTGTCTTCAAAATTGTATACAGAAAAAGAACAAGAATTAAACTGAGATATTGGTTTGTCATTCAAGAAAGTAACAGAAATAAATCTTTATAAAACATTTTGGAATAGGAGCAGAAGTAAAAGAAATGTGAGAGGGGATTTGTCTTCATTTGTACATAAACTACATTCTGGCGATATATTAATGTCATACTTATGAATTCATTTGTTAGTTGGGTACTGTTTATTCATAATTTTGAAATGGATTTCTTTAACCTTGCTTGGTAGAAAAAATTCTATGGCAGAAAACGGGCAATTTTAAAATTTATATCCAAAGCCATCAGAGAAGTGTGGTGTGTGTCTGATGTGGCACAATGATAGGCTGGGCACCTGCTGTTGTCATTTGTTTATCATTTAAGATAGATACTTTATTAATCCCAAGGGGAAATTCACATTCTCCAGCAGCAGCATACTGATGCAAAAAAAAAAAATTAAATTAAAGATTGATAATAATGCAGGTAAAAAACAGACAGTAACTTTTTATAATGTTAACGTTTACCCCCCAAGGGTGGAATTGAAGAGTCGTATAGTTTCGGGGAGGAACGATCTTCTCAGTCTGTCAGTGGAGCAGGACAGTGACAGCAGTCTGTCGCTGAAGCTGCCCTTCTGTCTGGAGAGGACACTGTTTAGTGGATGCAGTGGATTCTCCATAATTGATAGGAGCCTGCTTAGCGCCCGTCGCTCTGCCACAGATGTTAAACTGTCCAGCTCCATGCCAGCAATAGAGCCTGCCTTCCTCACCAGTTTGTCCAGGCGTGAGGCGTCTTTCTTCTTAATGCTGCCTCCCCAGCACACCACCGCGTAGAAGAGGGCGCTCGCCACAACCATCTGATAGAACATCTGCAGCATCTTATTGCAGATGTTGAAGGACGCCAGCCTTCTAAGGAAGTATAACTGGCTCTGTCCTTTCTTACATCAGTATTGGCAGTCCAGTCTAATTTATCATCCAGCTGCACTCCCAGGTATTTATAGGTCTGTACCATTTGCACACAGTCACCTCTGATGAGGTGGTCCATGAGGGGTCTGGGCCTCCTAAAATCCACCACCAGCTCTTTGGTTTTGCTGGTGTTCAGGTGTAGGTAGTTTGAGTCGCACCATTTAACAAAGTCATTGATTAGGTCCACATACTCCTCCTCCTGCCCACTCCTGATGCAGCCCACGATAGCAGTGTCATCAGCGAACTTTTGCACGTGGCAGGACTCCAAGTTGTATTGGAAGTCCGATGTATATAGGCTGAACAGAACCAGAGAAAGTACAGTCCCCTGTGGCGCTCCTGTGCTGCTGACCACAATGTCAGACATGCAGTTCCCAAGACGCACATACTGAGGTCTGTCTTTAAGATGTTGGTTTAGGAGGAGTACACACACATACACATTTAACTGAATATAATGTAGAAGACTTGCTCCTTAGAAGTAATCTTCTTTCTTATTGCTGCAGTTAGAACAACAATAACCCTTTATTGTATATATTTTTTTTTTTGGGCGGCACGGTGGCGCAGTGGTAGCGCTGCTGCCTCGCAGTTAGGAGACCCGGGTTCGCTTCCCGGGTCCACCCTGCATGGAGTTTGCATGTTCTCCCCGGTCTGCGTGGGTTTCCTCCGGGCGCTCCAGTTTCCTCCCACAGTCCAAAGACATGCAGGTTAGGTGGATTGGTGATTCTAAATTGGCCCTAGTGTGTGCTTGGTGTGTGGGTGTGTTTGTGTGTGTCCTGCGGTGGGTTGGCACCCTGCCCGGGATTGGTTCCCTGCCTTGTGCCCTGTGTTGGCTGGGATTGGCTCCAGCAGACCCCCGTGACCCTGTGTTCAGATTCAGCGGGTTGGAAAATGGATGGATGGATGTATTTTTTTCTTGACACTACAGGATGCCCGGTGGTAACCAGCCTTCCATGTGGCTGAACAGATGCCAGTGTATCCGAATTCTGAGACACAACTGGATGTCCTTTTCTTCTGCTTTTAAGATTTCCAATTCGAGATGATGTGCAGTTCATGTTAGATTTGTTATTTCTACAGGTAAGACTACTGAGGCTTTCAGTTTCAGAAGTAATTTGTGCACAATTCCTGCAAAGCCACCCCATATTTATTATTTGATCTGTAATATTTTGCTGCCTTGAATACCGTACTGTGTGTCTGCTCACTCTGTCCAGTAACTAACACAGCTTTTTAATTTTTGAATGGAGAGCCTCAGAGTGTGAATCCTCACAAACACAGAGACTGAGGTGCATCAGTCCCAGCAGTCGTTAACAGGGATATTGTTCTGTTTTACAAAATAACATTTATTTTCTTAAATAACTAATTTATAATCTTAAGTTACTGTGCTTTGTTGTTGGATTTTGAAAGAGCTGAGACTTAATTTTAACTTAAAACAAAACTAAGGAGAGAAAAACAAAGATGTTTTCATGTAAGTAATGACACCTGAACACAGCACATTAGAAGTTCAGATATACAGAGATTGTAACACAATATTTACTGTATCCATAATGTAAAAGGAAAAGAATGATGCTACATATGACAATTAAGTTGGGGTTCTTTCAACATCCAACAAAAAACCACAGTAATTTAAAAAAATACTATTAGTCAGACTTTACTCTAAGCAGAACTTTATCTATTGTGATGGTTTACTTTGGTAATAATTGATCTACAGGAGTACCAAGGAAGGAGTTACAGCAATAAGTAAGGGTATACTTTATTAATGTTTGAACTCCATGAGTGAATATCTACTGTGTTTATGTTTTTAACAGTTACAGTGAAGTAGAAGAGTCCGTTCGTGTTATGTGGCAGCAGTTAAAGAAAAAAGGAGAGATGTGTGCCCTGTTGAAGTAGCAGGTGGCACTTCTACAATCCTCCATCTAAACCTCTGCTCTGATCTGCTGTGCCTTTGCCAAGTGATCACGAGGTATTGGCCTTTTTGTTTTTTTTTCTTCTGAAAACTGTCTCACTCTCATTACACTGGCTGCCTGTCTCACGTAGAATTGATTTCAAGGTTCTATTAAATAATTAGAAGGCTTTGAGTATTTTAGACCCTGCCTGTATTTTGGAGTGTCTGCTACCAACATTTCTTTTCTGAAACATTGCTTTGCTTTTTATTCCAAGATCAGCCATAAAAACTAGCAGCTTTCTGCACTCTGGAATGCTTTGCCAATAGAGAAGTGCCAGGCTACAAATGTCAAGCATTTCAAAAAAAACTTCAACAAGCCCACTTTTCTAATTTGGCTTTTTCTTAATTACTTGCATTGGTTGTAATAGATTAGAAATGGTACTGTGTACACTTTGTAAGCTCTGCACTGGGCACTAACCTCTGCTGATTTTCTCTGTTGTTTTTTGTTCCAGTTTATTGCAATGGTGCTCCCCTGCGTCTACACCATCTGTTAAATCAACTCCAACTGCCTATGATAGAAGAAAAGTTCACAAGACGTCCTGAAATGGAATTGTGATTGGAGTGAGACGGCCACAATTATGTATGCTGGGATGTGCAAAGGGGGCTGTGTGGGCTTTGGCTTGGGACCCCCAGAGGTTTATTATCTCTGGCTACCTTGAAAGCTGCAAGTTTGTCTTTGTCCTCAGCCATTTGACCAGGCAGTGTACTTAATACAAAGGACAAGGACCCCTCCATTTGCTTATTTACTTTTATAATACCTTCAATTTTCTTTGTAACTGTATATTTTTGTAGAGCAATTTGAGCAACACTTGTAAGCAAAGGTGATATAAAAATATTATTAGTGAACAAATGTTGCGGGACAGATCAGGAAAAATGTCTACATTTTTAGTTTAAATAGAACAATGTTTTATAAAAATATTGCTGGATAACAACTCTTTGACTCTGAGTAGCATCTTGTTCCTAAAGCTAAAACAGCATTTTTCCTTTTTTGACAAATTTAATGATTCACTTTTATTGTGTTCAAAACCTTGGCTAACATTTTTTTTTAAAATACTAAGGTGAAAGTCTGTAAATATATTTGTGTTCTCCTTCCCTAATAGTTTTTAACACCTCCCCTTGTTGGCCATTTTCATTATAGTTTTGTTCTAGTTAAATGCATTTACCATTTATACATCTTTATGATTACTGAATTTTCTACTCATAATATACATACAGTATATATACATATAAATATAGGTGTGTGTATAATTTTTTTTTGAGAGACATTGTTCGCAGATCTTTTACTTCTGTTTTTAAATGTACCATTTATTTCTTCAATAAAAAATGTATGAATAAGTGTATTGTATTTCCCTTTTTTTAAGTTATAAAAATGAACTGGCTCTGTATCAATATGGGTGAATAAAACCATTGATATGAGACGAGTCTGCACACAAACAGACGTGTGTTATGTTGACTAAACTTGTAAGAAAGAATATCACTGCCCTCTGCCCACATGGTGTTCATCATAAACTGAACTATTTAATGCTGTTTAAATTCTGCTCAGTTAGTGGAGAATATTTTATTTTACAGCTGTTAAAATCAGTTCAGTTTTATTATATTAATAGGTAAGTTGGTTTCTCAGTGGGCTTTACAGAGACACCTTGAAATAACATTAAAAACATATCACTAAGAACAAATGTATTACAAATATGAACTATAGCAGCAATCACTTACTGTAAAAAAATAGATCAAATAGATTGATTCAAGTGACAACAGCTCACTTCCTTAGTTTATGTCTGTGGATATAAAGTTAAACTTCTTTGTAAGATTAATAGCCATTGGAATAAGTGAGGATTTGAACCGGTGGCTTTATACTCTTCATTTCTTCAGCATCTGACCTGATTGCACAACTGTGAACGAATTAAAGAATCTGAACAAGGGGACAGAAACAGCACTAAGGACAAAGACAGTCAGCGCAATGCCATGCAACACAGTGTTAATTCTTTTCTTTTTTTGAAAAAGGACCATATATTTCTATAAAACTGATTGGGTACATTAGGTTTTGTAAACCTGATGCCTTAAGACAAATGGCAATTTTATTAATAATAATTGATGTCTAAAGATATTTTTAAACAAACACAATTTGCTCATAAGAGGGAAATTGCAACAATAGATCAAAACGGAAAGGAAACTTTATATGATTTATTACGTGAGTGGGAAAATAAAAACACTACATACTTTATATAACATATATAGTACCTGTCAAATAATACAAAGAGTACACAGCGTGTGTTTTGCCCTAATTGGGGCTTATCAGGTGTGCACACCTAAGCTTCCTCTTAACGGCGATTTAACATTGGACATCAATGTTACGCCACAAAGGCTGCTTCGTTTATTTTGCAGGATGAATATTTTCATTATGGTCAACTAATGTGGAACTAAAATGAATAAATTGTAATGTCAATTTGTACTGCATGCACAGTTCCGATCAGGCCATGCCGTAAAGTGGATTTTTTTGTTTTTAATGTTTTTTTCATTAAGCGCATGCAGTGTGTGTCACTACCTGGTTCCCAACGCCGGCACGATCTGCGTGCACATGTGTATTGAAAGGCTACATCATCACACACTTTACGGTGCAGTCCAATCTGTTTAACGCATGCGTGAACACTTTACGGCATGTTAGGCTTTCAATACGCCTGCGTGCGCAGATCGGGTAGCGACATACGTGCGTATTGAAAACCCAACGAGCCTAAAGTGTTTATTCATGCACCATAAAATGGAAACTTTGCTTCCGTTACACTAATCCCATTTACACAAACTGTTCCAAGTGTCAGTTAACTCAAGACTTTGACAATAGTTCTGAAGTATGCTATTGGTAGCATTAGGTCTTGGTGGATGTTTAAAGTATTATCCATAACTTCACAACTAGCAGTACTGTATATTAATTTCAGTTCCACATTACTTGACCATTTTGATCTATTGTTGCAATTTCCCTCTATGGACAAATTGTGTTTGTTTAAAATTATATTTAGAAATTAATTATTATTAATAAAATTGGCATTTGTCTTAAGGCATCAGGTTTACAAAACCTAATGTTGCCTACCAGTTTTGTAGAAATAAATTGTCCTTTTTCAACAAAAGAAATTAATGTAACATTATAGTGCATGATATTATGAAGACTGTCCCCCTTATGCAAGTGTTAACTGTGACTGTCCACTTGTTAAGATTCTTTAATCCGTTCTCAATTGCAATCAGGTCAGAGGCTGAAGCATATAAGAATAAAAAGCCACTGGTTCAAATCCTCCTTTATTTCAATTGCTATTAATTAGGGATGCACCGATACCGAAATGGGTATCTGGTATCGGCCTCGATACCACATTTTCTAAAGTACTCGTACTTGTTAAAAGTTCCCCGATACCGGGAACCGATACCACGGTCTGAGAAATGTCTATGTTTGAGCGGCGTGTAAGGGGTTAATCACAGGCGCCGAGTGCCCGCCCCCAGGCCCCGGCTGCAGCTCAGAGTGGGGAGAAGGCGAGGCGAGACATGTCAGCCGTGTGTAGGGTTGCCACCCGTCCTTTAAAATATGGAAACGTCCCATATTTGAGAATGAAATTGCGCGTCCCGTTTTGAATCAATACGGGACGGGTTTTGTCCCGTATTTTTTTTTATCATTTTTTTTAAAGCAGCGTCTCATGCAAATCATCCCACACGCATTTTATGAAGATGCCTCCTTTCCTACTTTTGATTGGGTAATACGGGATGTGGCCCCCGCTGCAGTATGCGTCCCTTATTTTTTTGTATTAAAAGTGGTAACCCTAGCCGTGTGGAACTATTTCAAAGTGAATGAAAATGACAAAACAAAGGCGGACTGCAAATTGTGCTCAGCGAAATTGTCCAGAGGAGGCTCAAAAGGTAGCGCATTTAACACAAGTAATTTAATCAAGCACCTAAAATCCCAACACGACAACGAGTACAAAGAGTTTACCCACGCTTCTAAACCAACACAACCCACGCTGCAGCAAACTCTTGCAAGACGAAAGAAAATGTCCAGAGACAATCCACGTGCTGTGAAAATAACACAGGCAATTATCGAGTACATTACATTGAGTGACCAGCCACTCTTGGAGGTAGAAAATGTGGGATTCCTGCGTCTCCTCCATGTTCTGGAGCCCAGATATGATGTCCCAAGCCACCGCTACATGACTGACACGGAGCTGCCTAAACTACACGACTCTGTGAAAAAACATATCCACAGCCTACTGCAAGCTTCCTCTGCGTTTAGTTTCACCACGGATATTTGGACAAGCAGTGTTAGCCCCGTGTCGCTAATTAGCCTAACCTCCCAGTGGATAGACGAGAGTTTCTTGTTTTTTTTGTTAAATTATATGACTAAAGCTGTTACCTGTAAATTTAAATCATGTTTTTATTAAGTACTCGGTATCGGCAAGTACTCGGTATCGGCAAGTACTGAAATGCAAGTACTCGTACTCGTTTTCCAAAAAAGTGGTATCGGTGCATCCCTACTATTAATCTTACAAAAAAGTTCAACTTTACACCCACAGACAAATTACGTGAGTGAACTGTTATCATTTGAATCAATCATTATTCAAATGTAAATGTTGATTAAATTTTTATGTGTGATATGTTTGATCTAACTTGTTACAATAAGTGCTTGTTTCTATATTTATTATATATGTAATATGTTTTTGTGATATGTTTTTAATATTATTTTGTGCTGTCTGTAAAACCTGCTGAGAAACCAAACTTACCTGTTAAGACAATAAAATTGAGCTGTAAAATAAAATATTCTCTAGTAACTGAGTAGGATTAAAACAGCATGAAATAGTTCAATTTATGATTAACAGCATGTGGACAGAGTGCAGTGAAATTCTTTCTTACACATCTAATTAACATAAAACACCAACTTTTTTTTGTGCAGACTCCTCATCTAATGAGTATTGATAAACAGCCAGTTAATTTTTATAACTTTAAAAAAAGGAAGTACACTTTTTCATACATTTTTTTATTTAATAAATAAATTGTATGTTTAATACAATTAGTGAAATATTAATAACAAAAGTGAAAGATGTGGAAACAATGTTTCTAAAATATATATATATATATATATATATATATATATATATATATATATATATATATATGTGTGTATATTTTTATATGTTCACCTGGATTCCTTCCGGGTGCCCTATAAAAAGGGGCCAGTTCCCACCCTTGGCCAGAGTTGGGAGGAAGAAGACAAAGCCCAAGGAGAAGTGGAGGTGGAAGGACTGAATGTACTGTACTGTGGGGAGCAGGGTAAATGCTTCCCGACTGTAAATAAATGTGTGTGCTGTGTGGAAAGTCGTGTTCTACCCATCTGTGCTGGGAAGAGTGTTGCTATACATGCCCAGGTCTTCACAATCTCTTATATATATTTCTCTTCTGGTTCGTCCTGCTTCCTCTTCAAAAGTGGTCCCGCCCACACACAGCCAACATGGCATTTCTCGATTGCTATTCATCGTCTTCCGAACCCTTCCCCATGCTGCCTGCGGCTCCTCTTCAAAACCGGTCCCACCCACACGAGGCCGACACGGCATTTCTTGATTGCTATTTGTCCTCTTCCAAACCCTTCCCTACGCTGCCTGCGGCTCCTCTTCAAAACCGGTCCCACCCACACTCAGCTGACACAGCATTTCTTGATTCCTATTCGTCCTCTTCGAAACCCTTCCACCATGCTGCTTGCGGCTCCTCTTCAAAACCGGTCCCACCCACACGTAGCCAACATGGCATTTCTCGATTTCTATTCCTGCTCTTCCAAACCCTTCTCCACGCTGCCTGAGGCCTCCCATACACCCCCACGCCGCTTTTTTCGATTCCTATTCCTCCTTCGGACTACCGCGTTCCCCGCTCCTCTCTCATGACCCCATTGGTGTCACGTCACCGCCCTATATCTAGCCTGACCGTGTGACCTTTCACTTCAGCCATGTGTGCGCCAGGGAGTCATTTCCATAGCCTGCTACAGGAAGGTACTCTGTCGACCATTGGCATTGGTTTCGCTCCTTGCTATTCATTTCGCTCCTTCCTATTTTCGTTATACTGCGATGGTTGTTTCCTAAGCCTTTGTTATAAAATGAACGACAGTATTCCTAAATTCTGCCAAATACTGCCTGTTATCTTCCGTGGTTCTCGAGCCCTCACCGTTGCCTATTCCATCCACAAACACAGGCTGTAGAATGAAAGGAAAGTCCTAAAACTCACAAAAAATATGAGAGCTCTTGAAAGTGAAAGCTACAAGACCAATACTGAACGTCACAAACGACGATTCTCTACATATTAACAACAAAGTTCTTGATCTTATACAGGGTGAAAAAGTGACCTTCAAGAGTGTAGTTACAGTAGTCAATGACGATCCTAATGATCAACTAATGTACCCACAGGAGTTTTTACACACCCTCACACCAACTGGCATGCCTCCCTTCATATCCTTCATCTGAAGGTGGGAGCTGTAGTTATGCTCCTCCGAAATATTATGCCATCAAAAGGTCTTTGCAACAGAGCAAGACTCATCGTTACCCGAATACATACAAATATTATTGAGTGCAAACTGATCGCTATTCAAAATTCGGAAACAATCTTCATTCCCAGAATCTTTCTCCTTCCTTCTGACACCAATCTCCCTTTTAAATTTAAATGCACACAACTCCCACTCAGACTCGCCTTCTCCATGACTATCAACAAGTCCCAAGGACAAACGTTTGCACAGATTTGCGTCAATCTACAACAACCATTTTTTAGCCACGGTCAATTGTATGTGGCTTTTTCTGGCGTTAGATCTTTCTACTCATTATCTGTTGTCTCCACCAAAACACCTATTCACAACTCCGTCTTTCAAGAAGTATTTATTTCTTCTTGACGTCTGAATTCCTTTCCCACCGTTCCTATTCTTACACTGCCGTGTGCTACGGCGCGCGTTGGCTAGTATATATATAATGTCACACACATGCTCATGAGAGGCAGCTTAAAGGGCCTGAATGAGGGTAATTCCATGCCAGGCCAGTGGGTGGTGGAGTGTACTGATCCTTTCTGTCTTTCCACTGCAGACTGATTACGAGAAATACCACATGTTCTCAATGACTTCACTTCCAGTTCCGGCCCCAATGACCTCACTTCCACTACTCTCCCTTAAAACCACCATCTTTGTCTCATTAAGTCAGATCTGTTTTGGACTCAAATCTGTACACATACGTACTCTTTATTCAACACTTTTGCAGCTAGGAAAAATTATATGGGTGGCTGCCCCAAACCTTTTTGCGACCCTTTTGCCTCATCTTTGACAACTGGCAATCGGAAGGTTGCCGGTTCGAATCCCGTAAATGCCAATAGAGACTCTGCTCTGTTGGGCCCTTAAGCAAGGCCCTTAACCTGCAATTGCTGAGCGCTTTGAGTAGTGAGAAAAGCGCTATAGAAATGCAAAGAATTATTATTATTATTAATATATATATACATATATAGTGATAAGGCACTATATGAACGCTGACCCGACACATAGAGACATGGGAGGCACACGTATAAAAACAAATAAACTTTTATTGTCTTCACCTGTGGGGCACGTCTTCCCCATGTCCCGCAGGCACAGCACAGTCCCACAAACACAAAAGCAACAAGCAGAAATAAGTTCTCCTTTTCTACACGCATTTATTTATCTTTCTTCTCGTGGGAAACACCTTCCCCTTTTTCTACTGATACAACACAGTCCAAGCACAACAGCACCCAAATCTTTTCTTTTCTTCTTCTTTCTTTTATTCTCTTTCCCTCTCTCTTTTTCTCTGCCACCTCCACTCTTCTCCCAGCAAGCGTTGTCCTCCACTTCCTGACTCTGGCTCCTCGAACGGAGTGAGGTGGCCTACTTTATAGTGCACCTGGAAGTGCTCCAGGTGCACCCAGATCCTCTTCTGGCAGCACTTCCAGATGTGGCGGAAGTGCTGCAGTCCAGGGCTCCAGGACTGTCCAGATGCCCCTGGCGGTGGCCACAGGCCCCAGGAGGGTTGAGCTTCCAAGCTCCAATCCTGTGGCCCCAATCCAATCCAGGGGTGTTGCCCTCCTGTGTTCTGGGGAAGTTATTGACGTAACTCTGTCCTCTCCCCCGATCCTTCCAACACAGGAGTGACCCAGCCAGGCAAGGGCCCATCCGCCACATTGCCCCTCCCTCAGCTGAGGCTTGTGGGGCAAAGTGCCCTGTCCCACAAGGGCTGTCTTCCTCCAGGATGGGGCACCGGCATACCCCAGGCCATGGTTCCTCCCTGAAATGCAAAAACAAGAGAAGGGAGATGCTGTGTCAATGCCATCTAATGGCGCCCCTCATAGTACTATATGGAGAGTGTCTCCACCCGTGGCCTAAACTGTGGCATTTGTAACACCAGCACTCCCCTCCTTACACCCGTGCCCTCTGGTCGTGGAAGCAGGATAGGTAATTCGGCTCTACCATTTCCTCAGCCGAAATCCGGGCTTCTCTCCACCCCCACATGGGTTCACGTTTTACCCTGTTTGGAGACCTGGTCTTCCTTTTCCGGGTCCTCCCCTTGATCTTGGGCACAATGACGGTCTGGGTCTCCCTACGAGAAGGGAACCCACGCCATCTGCGCCCATGTTGACTTATTTGAGATTGCCATTTGGGGCAGGGCGCTCTGGCAGCTGGCACTTCGCAGGCACCTCTGCCATTTCCACCCCCACCATGCGATCGGTCATCACACCTGCATCTACTGTAATGGTTGAGGCTACTCAGCATCCGGAACTGACCACTAGTGGTCATTCTGGCTGGAGAATCCAGCACCGTGCCACCTCAGCCACTCCTGCACTGCTGTCAGGAGCACATTGACCTTCTTCTCCAGTCTCTCAATTGTCTGCTGAAACAGACCCAACACTTGTAAGAGAGACTGTAAGGGCTGAAGGACACCCTCCAGCTCACGTACAGTCGAGATCAGGTTAAGTAAATCAGTTGGCGGTGGACTCACACCTGTCGGGTGTGAGCCATAGAACCTCTGCCATCTGTGCAGGCTCTGTCAGGTTGTCTTCGGGCTCGGGATGAACGTTTGTCGGTCCCGCCTGCCACTAATCATGGGCGGGAACCCAACACACACTGTCCAATCCCTTCCCTGCTTCAGGGAGGGCAATCCAGTCCGCCACTGCCTCCTACTCCCTTCGATTAGGTCAAATGAAATGAAGAAATGAGCCTCCAGGCACTCCTCCCCCTGCCTTTGTTTTCCTCCGTCGTCGCCTCGTTGTCGCTCCATGGGTCAGCATGGCGCGGATCCAAGCAGTCCCCTTCTTAAAAAGTAAGAATAGAGGACGGCAAAGGTAATCTCCCCATGGCTGACTGCCACTGGGCGTGAGACTTACCTCCTGGATCCCGTCCCCCGGAGTGTGCTTCTTCCGGGTGGCATCTTCAGCAAGTGTGCCGACCTGGGTGTCTGTCATGATGGTGCATGTCTGGGAGTCCAGTGATTTTAGGACTCAAATGTTCTTCCTCATCCCCATCAGGTTGGGAACGGCGCTTCCATGAACCTTTGGAGGTCCTCAGGGTGAGTGTGTGTGTGCGCCTTGCTCTGTTGTGTCAGGCTGGCCACAAGAAATATTTTAATGGGGATCTCTTGGATGTAACCAGCCAGGATATCCTATCTGGGATGCCACTTGTGGAAGCCACGGGAATGTACAGCTCCCAAAAGCCGGACACAGACAGGTACAGTGACACACAAGTGCAAAAGCAGCATGCTTTTATTTATCTTTCTTCCTGTGGAAAAAGCCTTCCCCCGTTTCCCACCGATACAATACAGTCCACGGCACAACAGCACCCAAATCTTTTCTTCTTGTTTCTTTGATTCTTTTTCCTCTCTCTTTTTCTCTGCGGCCTCCACTCCTCTCCCAGCAAGTGTTGTCCCCCACCTCCCAACTCTGACTCCTCGAACAGAGTGAGGAGGCCTCCTTTATAGTGCACCCAGAAATGCTCTGCGTGCACTCTGATTCTCTTCCAGCATTACTCCTGGGTGTGGTGGAAGTGCTGCAGTTCAGGGCTCCGGAACTGTCCAGGCACCCCCTGATGGTGGCCACGGGCCCCAGCTGGGTTGAGCTTCAATTGCACAGTGCGAAACAAACTGCAATATTTAAAGGGCACAGCAGAGAGCTAAATTGTATTACATAATTTGAATGTATAACCTGTTTTCATAAACTTGCCAATATTCATTTCTGTGGCATGTAATTGTGTGAGAAAAACATCAAACTGTTTAGTAATATGTCCTGTTTCCTGAAAATGATGTACAGCTGAACGCAATGGTATTTGGTGCTCATCTGAATGTTTGCAGAGCACATATATTAATATTTTCTGGTGCTGTTTAGAAAGTTATATATATTTTTTAATAGAACCAGTTTTACTTGAATAAAGTTGAACGTAAAATTCAGAAATATACTTTGAAATATCTTCAGGGTTCTGAATTTCAATCCCATCTATTTATCAATAACATTTCACCATTTTTCATACAAAAATGACTTGCAAGTACAATTCAAATCTGACAAGTGACATGTGCCATAAAACATTAGACATTCACAGGACAAATAGGGAAGTGTTGTAAAGTAATTTTTAGTAAGCAGAGAGTGAATGTGCTAGGCAAATTGGATGGGGACTTATGTCTCAAAATAAAAAAACCTGGATCCGGCACTGTCATATGAGTAAATTTCTGCGCATGCACGTGTATGCATGCACAACTCAGGCTATCCTTGTCCACATGCACATGTGGATCGACAGGAAATGAAGATCAGGTAGCAACACTAGCAATACCTAAGACTTTAGTTACAGAATGCCCAAACATCACGGAACGGCCCAACATCAACCTGTCCAAGTAATGATGCCATCCTCGAAATGCACTTTCTGAGTGTCACTCACATCGTGCCCTCTGTGATTTAATAGTGTCAGTCACATCATGCCCGCAGTAAAAAAAGAACTGACAGGCTTATTGCAAAGCTATGGAGTGGGGGTTTGAGATGGTGGATGGTTTAGATGCTCTTTAGTATCCCTCTGTCAAATTACACTATTGTCTCTTCTCAAAATATACTTTGCAACAGTATTGTACATCAATGTTAATAAAAGAAAAGATACATTCAAAATAATAAATGAAATGGAAACATAATAATGTGAATCGCCACTTACAGACCATAATTATACTGAAATAATGGAAGAAATGGAATGGAGCGCTGGTGAAGCTATTGTTTTAAGAGAAAATGAAAAAGGCAACAAACAAAAAAAAAAAACAAAAATAGCAATTAGAATAATCAGGTATCGACTCCAAAAACTCCATCTAACAGCCCATATGATAAAAAAGTAGGAAAGAGCCGTCCCTCAAACAGTTACAGACAAGTATATTAGAAGCAGTAGAAGGCTTAACAAGAAAAATGAAAGAGCTGATAACCTTGAGATATTGGTGAGAAATAATACCTTGTGTACTGAAGAACTTTAAGGCATCATTAAATTTTGCTTTTAAAGAAATACAGGCATTAAGTAAGAAAACAATATGATCTCCAAAAAATTAACTGAACAAGAAAAAATTATTGCATTGCTGGAAAGTAGGCTTGAAGACACAGAAAGATATTACAGGTGCTGGGGGATTCATTTGTATGGACTACAAGAAAACAGTGATGAAGATATCAAAAAAAATATAGGAGACATTTGCTGTGGTATAGCTCCCGAGCTAAAAGAAAAATACGAGGATATAGGAATTGACATTGATCATCAAATTTGCAAGAAACATGCAGAAAGACCCTGCAGTGTAATTATACAGTTTGTGTTTGGCTCAGCAAAAGATCAGCAAAAGAGTGACTTTTTCAATGAACAGAAACTTCGTTTTGGGAAAGACCGGACTGCCAAAGATAAAGCTTTGATAAAGCAAACATAAATCTAATACAAGCTATGTTGGTTTATTCTAGATCATTATTGAAGGGTGACTTCTTCCTCTTGGAAAGATTGTAAAAAAGTATTTTCTAAACTTTTCTAGAGAGAGAATTGCAATAATTTGATCAGTTAAATATATCCTCATACAGAGTTGAAATAACTATCGGTGAATGCCATGGGAAAAAGAAATTTGATTAAAAGAATGGATTTGTTCTGTGATAAAAGGCGCTATATTGCACCTGACCCAGCACTGACTCACACTGAGGCACGTGTAAAAACACAACAAAGACTTTATTTTTCTTCACCTGTGGGGCACGTCTTCCCCGTGAACCCCACAGGCATAACACAGTCCAAGTAAGCACACAAATCACAGCCCTTTCCTCCTGGCACCACCACTCCTCCCGTCTAGCCTCGTCCTCCACCTCCCGACTTTTATAGCCCACCTGGAAGTGCTCCAGGTGCTTGATCACTTGTTTCCAACTGCACTTCAGGGCAGGGCTGCTGAGTCGTCCAGGCCAGCTCAGGGACCCAAGCAGCACCCCCTGATGGCCACCCCAGATTCCAACAGGGCTGTGGAGAACTCCATCTCCCATGGAGCCCTGCGGGAAACTGAGGCACCATCGTCAGCCAGGGAGGCTGCCACCAAGCGTCCTGGGGGAGGTACTGAGAAGCCCATGGTTGCTCCCCCGGAACATATGTAGAAGGGGCGTCCTGGCCAGGCATGGAACCCGGCCGCCCACCACAGTTCTTTTTATATAAAGAAAGTAATGCTAACCCAGTCACTTGAGATACACAGGCCAATGTGTTTTTTGTGCCAGTCCCAAGCCCGGATAAATGGGGAGGGTTATGTCAGGAAGGGCATCCTGTGTAAAATTTTGCCAAATCAATATGTGGACAACAATACAAATTTCCATACCAGATCGGTCGAGCCCCGGGTTAACAACAACCGCCACCAGTACTGTTAGCCAACAGGGTGCTGTCGAAAATTGGGCTACTGTTGGCCGAAGAAGAAGAAGAAGAGAGGGGAGACGTGTCCAGAGGCAGGAGGAGAGGAGGAAGGTAAAGAGACTGGAACTGAGGGTAGGAACTTTGAATGATGACAGTATGACTGGTAAGGGGAGAGAGTTAGCAGATATGATGGAGAGAAGGAAGATTGATATATTGTGCATGCAAGAGACTAAATGGAAGGAGAGTAAGGCCAGGTGGATCGGAGGCGGATTCAAATTGATCTATCATGGTGTAGATGGGTGGAGAAATGGGGTAGAGGTTATTCTGAATGAACAGTATGTCAAGAGTGTTCTGGAGGTGAAAAGAGTGTCAGACAGAGTGATGATTATGAAGCTGGAAATTGGAGGTGTGATAATGAATGTTGTTAGTGCATATGCCCCACAAGTTGGGTGTGTGGTGGATGAGAAAGAAAATTTTTGGAATGAGTTGGATGAAGTGATGAGAAATGTGTACCCAAAGGGCAGAAAGTGGTGACTGGAGTGGATTTCAATGGACATGTTGGTGAAAGGAACAGAGGAGACGAGGGGGTGATGGGTAGATATTTAGTCAAGGAGAGGAATGAAGAAGTTCAGATGTTAGTGGATTTTGCCAAAAGGATGGACATGGATGTGGTCAATACATATTTTAAGAAGAGGGAGGAATATAGGGTGAGGTACAAGAGTAGAGGAAGATGCACACAGGTGGATTACATCCTATGCAGAAGAGTCAATCTGAAGGAGATTGAAGACTTCAAAGTGGTAGCAGGGGAAAGCATAGTTAGACAGCACAGGATGGTGGTCTGTAGGATGGCATTGGAGCTCAAGAAGAGGAGGA
Source organism: Erpetoichthys calabaricus (assembly GCF_900747795.2). NCBI lineage: Eukaryota > Metazoa > Chordata > Cladistia > Polypteriformes > Polypteridae > Erpetoichthys > Erpetoichthys calabaricus. Next base: position 129,454,803 of record NC_041403.2, read on the forward strand.
GAGTGAGGGCAGAACCAAGGATCAAATGGTGGAAGATGAAAAAGGAAGACTGCAATGTTGAATTTAGGGAGGAGGTGAGACAGGCACTGGGTGGCAGAGAAGAGTTACCAGACAGTTGGGCAACTACAGCAGATGTAGTAAGGGTGACAGCAATAAAGGTGCTTGGCGTGACATCTGGACAGAAGAAGGAGGAAAAGGAGACCTGGTGGTAGAATGGGTAAATACAGGAGAGTATACAGAGGAATCTTACCAAGATTATATAGAGGGGATGTAATTTATAGCAGATTGCATTCCCTTCACTGCTGGCTAGAAACCTGGTGTGCAAACAAAAGCATAGCGTTTGTGAACAATTGGGATGATTTTTGGGAAAGGCCTGGATTTTTCAGAAGAGATGGTCTTCATCCTAACTGGAGGGGATCTTATGTATTATCCCAAAATATGGCAGCAAAACTGCCTGGTTGACTGATTAGAGCACCATCCAGGCCGCAGTCATGTGATCTTAAATCACAGGCTGTTGTTTATCCCACCTGTTACTTTCCTGAAGCTGTTACCCATAATCCTTGTCTTGGGGCATCCAGTAAATTTAAGGTGTATAATTAGACCAAGGGATAAAACCAGACCCTCCACCAGGGGCATCTGTAATAGAAATTTACTACAAATTAAAACAAAAAGTATATCACCAATTCAGAAAGAAGCATACAGTTTTAAATGCTGCTTATTGAACATTCGCTCTCTTGGCACTAAAGCTGTTTTGGTAAATGATATCATATTAAGTACAAAATCTGATCAGTGTCTTCTCACCGAAACCTGGCTTAGTAAATGTGACACTGTACCCCTAGCTGAGGCGTCACCAGATGGATACTCGTTCCTTCATAAGTCTAGAGATTCAGGTCGAGGAGGGGGCCTTGGAATAATTCATTGTAACAAAATGCAAATCACTTCGAAAAATTTAGGCAACTTTACATCCTTTGAAGCATTCATTTTAAATATTAAAACAGATTCCAACACAATTATAGTGCTAGTCTATAGACCACCAGGGCCGTATTCATTGTTCATGTCTGAATTTAGCAACCTTTTATCTGACTTGGCTATAAATTATGATCACGTAGTACTGATGGGAGATTTTAATGTACACATTGATGTGGAAACTGACACTTTTAGCAAATGTTTTACTTATTTGTTAAATTCAGTAGGATTTTGTCAGAATGTCAAAGGTCCAACTCATAATCATAACCACACATTAGATTTAATTATAACTTACAAAGTTGAAATTCAAAATTTAATTATTACTCCATTAAATGAAGTTATTTCTGATCACTACTTAATTACATTTGATTTGGTCCTGCCCTTGCGAACACACTCCCAGATTAAAACAAAGACAGTGCGGCATCTAGATTGTAATTCTGCTTCAAAATTTATAGATACTTTGAGTAAGTCGAGTGTAATGTGGAAAACCATTTAGATCAGTTAACATCAAATGTAAACACAGAAAACAATTTAGATGAGCTAACATCACATTATAATGTGACCTTGAGAGATGCTCTGGACACAGTGGCTCCCCTTAAAACAAAAGTGATCAAAGCACATAGAAACTCTCCCTGGTTTAATGAAAACACTCGAGCTCTTAAATTAGAGTGTCGAAAACTGGAACGCAGATGGAGAACAACAAAGCTACAGGTCTTTCAAATTGCATGGACAGAGAGTGTTAATAAATATAAAAAAGCCCTCTTTAAAGCTCGGTCAGAATATTATTCTACATTTATAGATAGCAATAATAAAAATCCTCGGGCACTGTTTAGAACAGTGGCTAAATTAACAAATGGAAATTCAGATCAACAGTGCAAAATACCAACAGACATTAGCAGTACAGACTTTATTAACTTCTTCAATGAGAAAATTAAAAATATAAGATCCCAGATCTCTGCATCACAGTACAAACCAAATACTAGCTTAGCAGACCCTGTCTCACATTGCACTCAGCACTTTAGTAATTTTAATCCTGTAACTGAGCAGGAAGTCTTAAGCTTAATCTCTAAAATGAAGCCCACTACTTGTTCCCTAGATCCAGTGCCAACAAAACTAGTAAAAAGTGCAATGGATGTTCTTGCAGCGCCTATCCTAAACATTATCAATAGTTCATTATTGCATGGCACAGTACCAGATGCACTAAAAGTGTCAGTCATTAAACCATTACTTAAAAAGTCAGACCTTGACCCACATATACTAAATAATTATAGGCCTATTACAAATTTACCGTTTCTCTCTAAAATACTAGAAAAAGTAGTCGCCAGTCAGCTTCAGACACACCTTATGCATTACAATTTATTTGAGAAATTCCAGTCTGGTTTTCGCACTGGTCATAGTACAGAAACGGCACTAACATGGGTTGTAAATGACATTCTGATATCCTCTGATGAAGGAAACTCATCTGTAATTATGTTGTTTGACTTAAGTGCAGCATTTGACACCATCGACCATTCTATTTTACTGCACAGGCTAGAAAATGATGTTGGGCTTACAGGCACCGTGCTCGCTTGGTTTAGTTCTTACTTATCAAATCGATTCCAATATGTACAGAAATGTGCTGACAGTACTCCATCATTATACACAGAAGTTCAATATGGTGTCCCGCAGGGCTCAGTACTGGGACCTTTACTGTTTTCACTGTACATGCTTCCACTGGGATCTATCATTAGGAAACATAATGTTAATTTTCACTCGTATGCAGATGACACCCAGTCATACCTTTCATTTAAATCAAATGAAGTTTCTCCAATGTGGTCTTTAATTAGTTGTGTTAGTGAATTAAAGGAGTGGATGAATAAGAACTACTTGTCTTTAAATACAGATAAAACAGAGATGTTAATTGTTGGAGGGAATGATGCTGATCACAATAATATTTTGTCATCATTTAACTCAATGGGAATCCCAGTCAATTTTACTGAATCAGCCCGCAATCTAGGAGTTATCTTTGACTCTAGCATGTCATTTAAAGCGCATATTACAAAGTTGTCCAAAACATGTTTCTTCCATCTTAAAAATGTTAGGAAATTAAGGCGCTTTTTAAATAAACAGGATTCTGAGAAACTAATTCATGCATTTATCTCTAGTAGGATTGACTACTGCAATGCGGTGTTCACTGGATGTTCAAACTGTTCTTTATACAGCCTCCAGTTAATCCAAAATGCGGCTGCGAGAATTATTACAAGAACAAGAAAATACGAACACATAACTCCAGTTATTAAATCCTTACACTGGCTCCCGGTTAAGTTCAGGGCAGATTTCAAAATCCTTCTTTTAACATATAAATCATTAAATGGTCGAGGTCCGGCTTACTTGTCTGAACTTATCATGACTTACAAACCAGAGCGCACATTAAGATCTCAAGATGCCGGTCTGCTTATGATTCCAAGGATTAATAAAATAACAGTGGGAGGTCGAGCTTTTAGTTACAGGGCCCCTAAACTGTGGAAATGGTCTGCCTGCTACTATAAGAGATGCCCCTTCGGTCTCAGCTTTTAAATCCCGGCTGAAGACTCACTACTTCAGTTTAGCATATCCTGACTAGAGCTGCTGATTAACTGTACAGACTGCATCTCTGTTGTTAGTCATTAGCACTTAAACATAAGTAACATGACAGTTATAATTGTATACTAACCCTCACTTATTCTGTTTTTCTTCTCGGTACTCAAATGTGGCACTTGGTGCCATGGCCCACCTGCCAAGTTGTTTTGCCTGCCTAAGGAAAAGTCATCCCAGATGGAGGATCGCAGGAATCGTGGGAGAGAAGGGTCCTTTCATCGGATTGGCTGGCCCAGCACTGTTTCAGCCATGAAATGGCCAAATGGGGGAGGCAGCTTGAAGGATAAGGTCTCCAGGACTCTACACAAATCCAAATCTTATTATGGGATATATCATCTACTGTTAAATTCTGCTCTGTACTTCTAAAATTTATATATTTTTTTTTTATTTCTTACTATATTGAGAAATTGTTCTGTGTACTGTACTGTATTGTATTGACCCCCTTCTTTTGACACCCACTGCACGCCCAATCTACCTGAAAGGGGTCTCTCTTTGAACTGCCTTTCCCAAGGTTTCTTCCATTTTTCCCTACTAGGTTTTTTTGGGAGTTTTTCCTTGTCTTCTTAGAGAGTCAAGGCTGGGGGGCTGTCAAGAGGCAGGGCCTGTTAAAGCCCATTGCGGCACTTCCTGTGTGATTTTGGGCTATACAAAAATAAACTGTATTGTATTGTATTGTAAGAGGATGGTAAAGAAGAAGTGGGATAGTCAGAGAGATGCAGAAAGTAGACAAGCGTACAAGGAGATAAGGTGCAAAGTGAAGAGAGAGGTTGCAAAGGCTAAAAGAAAAAGCGTATGATGAGTTGTAGGAGAGGTTGGACACTTAGGAGGGAGAAAAAGACCTATACTGATTAACCAGATAATGGGACCGAGCTGGGAAAGATGTGCAGCAGGTTAGGGTAATCTATACTAATAAAAGGCAAAGCCCTCACTGACTCACTGAATGACTGACTGACTGACTCACTGACTGACTGACTGACTGACTCATCACTAATTCTCCAACTTCCCGTGTAGGTAGAAGGCTGAAATTTGGCAGGCTCATTCCTTACAGCTTACTTACAAAAGTTAGGCAGGTTTCATTTCGAAATTCTACGCGTAATGGTCATAACTGGAACCTGTTTTTTGTCCATATACTCTAATGGAGGAGGCGGAGTCACGTATCGCGTCATCACGTATTACGCCTCCTACGTAATCACGTGAACTGAAAATGAGGAAGAGATTTACAGCACGAGTCAAACGCGGGAACGAAGGTAAATGACGTTAATTGTTGAGTGTCTTTTAATACTGTGTAATTGTTGAGTGTCTTTTAATACTGTGTAAGCATACATATTAACACATGTGCAATTAAACGTGTGCATTTACAGGGTGATTTCTCAGGCTTAAAAGTTCGCCTTTTATTAAAAAGGTAAATGCAAACTCTTTTCATTCTGAAGGGCACAAACCACGTTAGATTTCAGCCGTTAAACGCGCAAAAATGTCGGTACACCAGATAAATAAGCGCAACATATTATCAGTTGTATTGTATGCTTACAATACATATAGAAATGTGTTAATCGTTAGCTAATATTATGGGATGGTGATTTTCGACTCGCGCCTTGATTTAAACGATTGCATGTCTTGGTGGGTTTGCGTAGCTTATTGTCAATATCTTTACACCTCTTTTTAAGACTTAATTTAAAAAGGTTTTCTTTTCTTCTTAATTAAAATTTAAAAGCAATACTTCACCGCTGCAAAGCCCCTCTAGCGCTGACGTCCGAGGTTCGATTACCGTAAGCGAGTTCAGTGAGTGTGTACGCCTGATGAGCCAAGAATAAGGGGGAAACAGGTGTCGCGTACTCTTTGCATTATTTGACAGTAAACTATTTTCATCCATTCTATGATCTGCTTCTCACAACTGAAGGCACCGTGGCTGATGTTACCTGACTTGCTGGCCAACCATAAGCGTTACCTGGTAGGTAACCAACCACTCACTTCACTCCCTTACGGGAATCGAACCTCGGACATCAGCGCTAGAGGCGAAGCCCCTAAAATTGCGCCACGGCATGTGGTTCGTTTATTTGACAGCATGTAGATCAGGGTAATTACATTCACAGCATTCGTAGTCTGATTCACAATCTGATTGTATGGGTGGTTACCTACCAGGTAACGCTTATGGTTAGCCAGCAAGTCAGCTCGAAGTGATCACTCGAGTGAAGGCAGCTTCACAAAAAAACAGATCCTTAACAAACTGTTATTGGTATATTTTCCCTCAATTTTAAAAGGTTTTCTTTTCTTCTTAATAAAAATTTAAAAGCAGTACTTCGCCGGTACGAAGCGCGGGGATTTGAGCGACTGACGCATACAGACATATTCATGAGTGCAGGTACTTCAGAAAGAAAGCACCGTGTAAACCTAAAGTTTAAATTAAGTTCATAGACCTACAAAAGGTTGCCATTGATTTGAGGCAGGATTGCTTTTCTCCTGTACAACTATATGTTGCATTCTTAACAGTAAGCTTGCACGGCTTGGTCATATTACAACTAGAGTGCTGAACTGAGAACGTCGTATACAAACAGAACTATAACAATCGTAATAAACAAACAAAAAAAAAAAAAGCGAAGAACCCTTGGATTTAATAAAAATAATAATTCATTACATTTATATAGCGCTTTTCTCAATACTCAAAGCGCTATCCACACAGGGAGGAACTGGGAAGCGAACCCACAATCTTCCACAGTCTCCTTACTGCAAAGCAGTAGCACTACCACTGCGCCACCTGAAAAGGCTCCTTCCTTGGCGAAGCAAGGAAAAAGGAAGACCTTACATGGCGTTCGTTTATAAAACAGCGGAAAAGCTGTGTTAAGGCTGCTTCACAAAAAACCAGATCCTTAACAAATTGTTATTGGGATATTTTCCCTCAATTTAAAAAGCTTTTCTTCTTAATAAAAATTTAAAAGCAGTACTTCGCGGGGATTTATTTATATATATTTATTTATATATATATATATATATAGAGAGAGAGAGAGAGAGAGAGAGAGAGAGAGAGATAGATATATAGATGTGTATATATATATATATATATATATATATATATATATATATGTATGTATCTCTATATATATATACTGTATATGTAAGCTTATAAGTACTGCCTTACTTCTCTTTAAGAAAGGAAGATGTAATGATACTTGATTTAAACGATTCTATGTCTTGGTGGGTTTGCGTAGCTCATTGTCAATATCTTTACACCTGTTTTTAATACTTATTGACTGAAACGGGCTTTCACGAAAAAAGTTAGGGCTTTGCTACAGGATACACCCTCCACAAGTTAAGGAAGTAAAAATAAAAGTATATATTTCTGTTTTATTTAAACCTTTTAAGTTCGTATGCATAGCCCCATTTGGCTGTTTTAGTTTTTTTTTTCTTTCTTCAGTAATATTTAATCTCCTTAAAGAAAAAGAACATATGCATTTTACTTTTTTTGTATCTCTTTAGTGTAAAAGGATAACCAGTATTTAAACCTTTTATGTTAATTTATAAAGTTATTTTACACAATGTTGAAAAATTAATAAGAAAGCTACATATTTTGGCAGCTGCTGCTTTAATTTTCAATGAAATGAATAAAGCTCTCCAAGAGAAAACGTCAATGAAGAAGAAACAGTTTGCACTATCTAAAAAGGAGAAACCCTCATTTATAAAGGTTTGCTGCAGATGACTTAACTGAAAATAAATGAATAGTTCCTATGTGTATAATACATATTTAGCTATTTTACTTATGCCTTTATTCCAGCAACTTGCAACATCTGAGGTACAATTTGTTACATTACTTTTGTTTTTTGCAGCACAGGCAGGTGAAGTGACTTCCTCAGGGTCACACAGTGGTGTCAGTACCAGGATTTGAACTGACAAGCTCCGGGTTTGCTGAAATATTACTGAAGAAAGAAAAAAAACGAAAACGGGCAAATAGGGCTATGCATACAAATGTCCATCCATCGATTTTCCAACCCGCTATATCCTAAAAACAGGAGCCAATCCCTGCCAACACAGGGCACAAGGCAGGAAACAAACCCCAGGCAAGGTGCCAGCCCACCGCAGGGCGCACACACCCACACACCAGGGACAATTTAGAATCGCCAATGCACCTAACCTGCATGTGTTTGGACTGTGGGAGGAAACCGGAGTACCCGGAGGAAACCCAGACAGACACGGAGAGAACATTCAAACTCCACGCAGGGAAGCGAACCCAGGTCTCCTAACTGGCACCTTTCACTGCGCCACCATGCCGCCCGCATACAAACTTGAAAAGGTTTAAATAAAACAGAAATATATACCTTTATTTTTACTTCCTTAACTTGTGGAGGGTGTATCCTGTAGCAAAGCCCTAAGTTTTTTCATGAAAGCCCCTTTCAGTCAATAAGCCTTAAAAACAGGTGTAAAGCTAAACTTGCAGCACCGCTATTCAATTACACTTGCATAACGCCTCTCCTAAGGGGAGATACTGTGGGATTTGGGCATCAGTCAAAGCACCAATCACAGGCCCGATTAGAAAGCGGAAAGCTGTGATTTGTCGTCTCCCTCTCATGTAACAATCACAGCCCGTGTTACAACACACTATGTATGTATGTGTATATGTGTGTGTATGTATGTGTGTATATGTATG
>NC_041403.2:129463220-129620720 GCF_900747795.2 Erpetoichthys calabaricus
AGCAAGTCAGGTAACATCAGCCACGGTGCCTTCAGTTGTGAGAAGCAGATCATAGAATGGATGAAAATAGTTTACTGTCAAATAATGCAAAGAGTACGCGACACCTGTTTCCCCCTTATTCTTGGCTCATCAGGCGTACACACTCATTGCACTCGCTTACGGTAATCGAACGTCGGACGTCAGCGCTAGAGGGGCTTCGCAGCGGTGAAGTATTGCTTTTAAATTTTAATTAAGAAGAAAAAGAAAACCTTTTTAAATTAAGTCTGTAAAAGAGGTGTAAAGATATTGACAATAAGCTACGCAAACCCACCAAGACATGCAATCGTTTAATCAAGGCGCAAGTCGAAAAACACCATCCCATAATATTTAGTTAACGATTAACACATTTGTATATGTATTGTAAGCATACAATACAACTGATAATATGTTGCGCTTATTTATCTGGTTACTGACATTTTTGCGCGTTTAACGGCTGAAATCTAACGTGGTTTGTGCCCTTCAGAATGAAAAGAGTTTGCATTTACCTTTTTAATAAAAGGCGAGCTTTTAAGCCTGAGAAATCACCCCGTAAATGTACACGTTCAATTGCACATGTGTTAATATGTATGCTTACACAGTATTAAAAGACACTCAACAAGTACACAGTATTAAAAGACAGTCAACAATTAACGTCATTTACCTTCGTTCCCGCCTCCTCCATTAGAGTATATGGACAAAAAACAGGTTCCAGTTATGACCATTACACGTAGAATTTCGAAATGAAACCTGGCCTAACTTTTGTAAGTAAGCTGTAAGGAATGAGCCTGCCCAATTCAGCCTTCTACCTACACAGGAAGTTGGAGAATTAGTGATGAGTGAGTCAGTCAAACAGGTTCCAGTTATGACCATTACGTGTAGAATTTCGAAATAAAACCTGCCTAACTTTTGTAAGTAAGCTGTAAGGAATGAGCCTGCCAAATTTCAGACTTCTACCTACACGGGAAGTTGGAGAATTAGTGATGAGTGAGTCAGTCAAACAGTTTCCAGTTATGACCATTACGCGTAGAATTTCAAAATAAAACCTTGCCTAACTTTTGTAAGTAAGCTGTAAGGAATGAGCCTGCCAAATTTCAGACTTCTACCTACACGGGAAGTTGGAGAATTAGTGATGAGTCAGTCAGTCAGTCAGTCAGTCAGTGAGTCAGTGAGGGCTTTGCCTTTTATTAGTATAGATATGTGTGTATATATATATATGTACATATGTATATATTTATATGTATATATATGTACATATGTATATATATATGTAGATGTGTAAATTTGTATATGTATATATATATGTATATGTAGATATGTGTATAATAATAAAAGGCAAAGCCCTCACTGACTGACTGACTGACTGACTGACTGACTGACTGACTGACTGACTGACTCACTCACTCACTCACTCACTCACTCACTCACTCACTCACTCACTCACTCACTCACTCACTGACTCACTCATCACTAATTCTCCAACTTCCCGTGTAGGTGGAAGGCTGAAATTTGGCAGGCTCATTCCTTACAGCTTACTTACAAAAGTTAGGCAGGTTTGATTTCGAAATTCAAAGCGTAATGGTCATAACTGGAACATATTTTTGTCCATACACTGTAATGGAGGAGGCGGAGTCACGTATCGCGTCATCACACCTCCTACGTAATCACGTGAACTAAAAACAAGGAAGAGATTTACAGCACGAGTCACACGCGGGAACGAAGGTAAATGACGTTAATTTTTGACTGTCTTTTAATACTGTGTAAGCATGCATATTAACACATGTGCAATTAAACGTGTGCATTTACGGGGTGATTTCTTAGGCTTAAAAGCTCACCTTTTATCAAACGCGGGAACAAAGGTAACTGACGTTGTTCACTGTCTTTTAATACTGTGTAAGCCATACATATTAACACATGTGCAATTAAACGTGTGCATTTACGGGGTGATTTCTCAGGCTTAAAAGCTCGCCTTTTACTAAAAAGGTAAATGCAAAACTATTTTCAATCAGTTTATTGAAACGCTCCCGTTAAGGATTGCAATAACATATTCGCGAGATAAAAGAACGAAGTAGGGGGAAATGGAGGAAGATCCGCAAACAGCGAAGAGCAAAAATTAATTAAACAATTGAGAACGGAGCGAGTGAAGCATACAAGCATGTCATAAGGGAAACAAAGCACGGTGTAAAACGTAACTTTAAATTAAGTTTATAGAAACGCTCCCGCTGCGGATTGCAATAACATATTCGCGAGATAAAAGTTTAATGAGAACACACAAGGTATAAACGAAACACACGCCGTGGCGCAACGTATGGGGCAACAGTTTCAACCATTCTATGATCTGCTTCTCGCAACTGAAAGACGGGACATGGCGGATGTTAGCCGACTTGCTGACCGCAATGTTAGGGGCTTCAACTATGGCGCTGACGCCACATCTCAGTGCCAACACTTTGCAGACTGTACTTAAAAGACACGCCCTCCTCACTGGACAGTTAAAAAGACCAATGAAACTAACGATGACATCAAGTATTACCCAATCAAAAGTAGGAAAGGAGGCATCTTCATAAAATGCGTGTGGGATGATTTACATGACACGCTGCTTTAAAAAAAAAATGATAAAAAAAATACGGGATAAATCCTGTCCAGTATTGATTCAAAACGGGACGCGCAATTTCATTCTCAAAACGCGGCACGATTCCGTATTTTAAAGGACGGGGTGGCAACCCTACAGTGCCAGGTAACCACCCATACAATCAGATTGTGATTCACACTAGGAATGCAATGAATGTAATTACCCCGATCTACATACAAGGCGAAAGTCTTGCAACATTCAAAGATGATGGTTTGGGATAATTATTACTTATTAAGTACACCATGGAACATAAAAGAGCTTATGAAGCCTTGAACCGAAAAAAGCAACATCTCAGAGATCGTAAAAAAAAAAAAGGAGGTAATGTCGTTTTACTCGCTGTACATTTTACTCAAACATTACCAGTTATTCCACGAGGGAGACCAGCAGATGAACTCAACGCGTGTTTAAAATCCATGCTTCTCCCACGGTCGGTTATATGTCGCGTGTTCTCGGGTAGGTACACCAAAAAATGTATACATTTAAGCATGTAATGGGCAAAGAAAAAATGAGGTATACCTGAAGGCACTGCAGTAGTACTCAATGTTACTTTACTTCTTAAATGTTAATGTTTTACTGTTTAATAATTTATACGCTTCTTATATATTGTTCAAATTCTTTTATCAAAATACCAGTGACAGCGCAATGCACGATAACATGGAGTGAATACACCATACGCATCTGCCCACGGCCGCCCTGGTGTGCGCAGATATGAGTTGATTCTAAAATAAAATAAACATAAAAAGAGTAATACAATCATCACCCATAAAGCGGATAGCAGACGTGACGTATTCTATGTGTACCAGATTTCAAGTCAATAGGTGAAACGGTTTGCAAGCTACAGGGGATTTAAAATCCTGGACAGACCAACGAAAAGCCACGGTAGCAAATTATAGAAGAAGATTTTACTGTTTAATAATTTATATTTATATGAAATGTGCTTCTTATATATTACTTCATATTCTCATATGATAATGATGTTAATGTTGTTTATATTGATTTCTATGTTATTGTAACTGCATCTATGTGTGTATATGTATGTATGTATGTATGTATGTGTATATATATATATATATATATATATATATAAAAAAAAAAAAATATATATATAAAAAATATATGTGTATATGTATATATAATATATCTGTATATGTGTGTATATTTGTGTATATGTGTATATGTATATATATATGACAGCAACACTCATAACAATGACAACACAATTACATTGACAATCATGTTACGTTATTTTTAAAATGTTTCCTTTACTTTTTCATAACCTCTTTAACACACTACTTCTCCGCTGCGAAGCGCGGGTATTTTGCTAGTATGTAGATATGTATATATATGTATATGTATATATATATATGTTTACATAACCTCTTTAACACACTACTTCTCCGCTGCGAAGCGCGGGTATTTTGCTATAAAGGATAAAGATGGAAACACACTCAGAAGTGAAGAGGGTGTGTTGAGCAGATGGAAAGAGTACTTTGAGAGGCTGATGAATAAAGAGAATGAGAGAGAGAGAAGGTTGGATGATGTGGAGACAGTGAATCAGGAAATGCAACGGATTAGCAAGGAGGAAGTAAGAACAGCTATGGAAAGGATGAAAAATGGAAAAGCTGTTCGTCCAGATGACATACATGTGGAAGCATGGAGGTGTTTAGGAGAGATGGCAGTGGGGTTTTTAACTAGATTGCTTAATGGAATCTTGGAAAGTGAGAGGATGCCTGAGGAGTGGAGAAGAAGTGTACTGGTTGCATTGTGTCTTTGTGGGCCTGGAGAAAGCATATAACAGGGTGCCTCAAGAGGAGCTGTGGTATTGTATGAGGAAGTCGGGAGTGGCAGAGAAGTATATAAGAGTGGTACAGGATATGTACGAGGGAAGTGTGGCAGTGATGAGGGTTGTGGTAGGAGTGATGGATGCATTCGATGTGGAGGTGGGATTACACCAGGTATCAACTCTAAGCTCTTTCTTATTTGTAATGGTGATGGACAGGTTGACAGATGAAATAAGACAGGAGTCCCCTTGGACTATGATGTTTGCTGATAACACTGTGATCTGTAGTCAGAGTAGGGAGCATGTTGAGGATATCCTGGAGAGGTGGGGATATGCTCTAGAGAGGAGAGAAATGAAGGTCAGTAGGAAAAGACAGTATACATGTGTGTGAATGAGAGGAAGGTCAGTGGAATGGTGAGGATGCAGGGAGTAGAATTTGCGAAGATGGATGAGTTTAAATACTTGGGATGAACAGTACAGAGTAACGGGGATTGTGGAAAAGAGGTGAAAAGAGAGTGTAGGCAGGGTCGAGAAGAGTGACAGGAGTCATTTGTGACAGAAGGTTATCAGAAAGAGTGAAAGGGAAGGTCTACAGGATGGTAGTGAGACTAGCTTTGTTATATGGGTTGGAGACAGTGGCACTGACCATAAAGGAGGAGAAAGTGCTGGAGGTGGCAGAGTTAAAGATGCTATGACTTGCTGGGTGTGACAAGGATGGACAGGATTAGAAATGAGTACATTAGAGGGTCGGCTCAAGTTGGACAGTTGGGAGAGAAAGTCAGAGAGGTGAGATTGCATTGGTTTGGACTTGTGCAGAGGAGAGATGCTGGGTATATTGGGAAAAGAATGTTAAAGATAGAGCTGCCAGGCAAGAGGAAAAGAAGAAGGCCTAAGAAAAGGTTTATGGATGTGGTGAGAGAAGACACGAATGTGGGGGGTGTGACAGAGCGAGATGTAGAGGACAGGTAGATATGGAACAAGATGATCCGCTGTGCCATCCCCTAATGGGAGTAGCTGAAAAAAGAAGAAAGAAGAAGATTAACCTACAGAGCTTTAAATGGCCTTGCACTGGACTACATCAGTGACATTCTCCACCACTATGCTCCTGTTCTCCCACTAAGGTCCACTTATTTTGGAAATCTTGTTGTGCTCCACACTAACCTGCACTCTGTGGGTGACAGGGCCTCCAGCTCTATAGCACCCAGCTCTATGAAGGACATTGAGCATAGGAAAGGTGTAATATAAATGCAATATAAATAAAATTTATTATTATTATTATGTTTCAGAGGCTACTATCTACAGAAGATTTCATGAACATAAATACAGAGGCCACACTATAAGATCCAAACACTTATTAGCCACAAAAACAGGATGGCCAGATTACAGTTTGTGAAAAGGGACTTAAAAGTATGCAGAATTCGTTTGGACAGATGAGACAAAGGTGAACCTGCATCAGAGTGATGGCAAGAGAAAAGTGTAGAGATGAAAAGGAACTGCCTAAGATTCAAAGCATACCACCTCATCTGTTAAAAACGGTGGTGGTGATGTTATGCTTGGGCATGTATGGCTGCCACAGATATTGGCACACTTATCTTCATTAATGATGGAACTGCTGACGGCAGTGGCACAATTTATTCTGAGGTGTACAGAAACATCTGATCTGCTCAAGTCCCAATAAATGCCTCCAAATTCAAAGGACAGCACTTCATACTACTACAAGATAATGATCCCAAACATACTGCAAGGGAACACAGGTGTTTATTAAAGCTAATAAAATGGAAAATTACTGAATGGCCAATCCAGTCACCCAATTCAGATCCAACTGAGCAGACCTTCCATATGCTGAAGAGAAAACTTAAGGGGACAAGCCCCTGAAACAAGCAGGAGCTAAAGATGGCTACAGTAGAAGCTTGGCAGAGCATGACCAGAGAAGATCTCCAGAACCTGTTGATGTCTATGAATCACAGACTTCAAGCAGCCTTTGCATTCACTGAAAAAAATGAAATCTTAACAAGCCAGACAATCTTGAAAAGAGATAATAGATCTTGTTTTTCTTATTTTAAGAATAACTGGCTTGAGTAGATTTGTATGTGTAAGATATATAATCTCATTTTTAGAAAATTTAACAAGTTAACAAGTTAAACTTTCTCACTATATTGGCAGATAATTTTGCTTGATTCTAGTACCTTTTTCTTGTTTTTCTTGTTAAAACAAGAAAAAGGTATTAGAATCAAGCAAAATTATCTGCCAATATAGTGAGAAAGTTTAACTTGTTAAATTTTCTAAAAATGAGATTATATATCTTACACACTGCGGTGGGTTGGCACCCTGCCCGGGATTGGTTCCTGCCTTGTGCCCTGTGTTGGCTGGGATTGGCTCCAGCAGACCCCCGTGACCCTGTGTTCGGATTCAGTGGGTTGGATAATGGATGGATGGATGGATATCTTACACATACAAATCTACTCAAGTCAGTTATTCTTAAAATAAGAAAAACAAGATCTATTATCTCTTTTCAAGATTGTATGGCTTGTTAAGATTTCATTTTTTGCAGTGTTCAAGGGATATGAGACAAAGTCCTAAATACTGTATGATGGCTTTAAAAGACATTATGTGGACATGAAATGGGGGGACCGTGTAGAAAAAGTGTTGTGTGACCTAAATGTGTGCAAATCCTCTTAAATTAAAAACAGCAATGTGCATTTTATTGTTTAATTTGTAATTTTAAACTGTATAGCAGAGGGGTAAATCAAGGAAAAATGTGCCTTTGTCCCAAACATTATGGTGAGCACTGTAGTTAATGTCATTAACATAGAATTACAATGTTCTTGTCCTGATTCAGCAGGAAAACCGGAGAGATGATTTTGTGAATAAACTGGGAGAAGCTGCAAAAGGCCAAAACAAAAGAAAATAACAATAAACTGTAGCAACCGTAACCCAGACAAGAGGCAAAATCAAATAACAGGAACTACAAGAAAAGAAAGCACACATTATCAAAATGAAACTAAGGAATTCTATCCACAGATCGGATAAGGTGTCTAGCGAAAGGCTGATCTTTTATGCAGGTTGTTGATCAAGTCACGGTCATGACCCCGGAGACCCCACCCCTAGAGACAAAGGACATGACCCTGACAATGGTATGCAAAAGGCTTCTCTTAAAGAAACAGGCTACAAAGCATCAGATTACAGCCTAAATCATGAAAGTTCTGATATATTCATTGTTTAAAGATACTGAGCTTTAAAGTTTTGATCCTCCATTAATCTAACTTATACAACACCTTTCCTATAATATTTCCCAATGGTAAAAAATAAGCAGCACACAGAAAAAGGTTTAGGGAATGCCACCCTGTATACAAGAAAATCAGCAAAATAAAATAAACATGTCTTTACAGAAGTGGAGTTCACAACTGAACTGACTAACAGGCTGAGTCTGGACTATAAATATAGTGGATAAGAGGAAGTGGTGGAGTCAAGGCTGCCAGAGCAGGAACTGATGTGGCAGGAAGATGAATTCTGGGTACTGAAAATGACATCAGGTGTTGCTGGAAGTGATGCCAACAGTGGGTGTACCAGTGTTGATTTGGGAAGCAGGGTGTTCGGCTTAACTGCAGAGGAAGAAGAGGAGAGAGGATCAGGCGAGAGCAGCAATGGGAGGTATTTTCTGCAATAATGAAAATGAAAACTAACATTACAAAACGAAAATGCAATCCGTCTTTTGAAATTTAAATTTTCAAAGTCTGCATGCAAAAATACAGCAAAAATTTAAATGAAAATGAAAAAAAAACATTTGAAATTTAATTTTCAGCATGAACCGCAATGAAACTGCAAAAATGAAAAGTAAAACACAAATAAACACTGCCACCACCTGCTGCTCATTGAATTTCATTTTCCACTTTGCATTTTTATTTTCAAGTTCTCAACATGCAAATAGCGAGAGTCAATGGATGGGGGTCCGTGTACTTTTTGGTATTTGAAATTTCATTTTAGAAGCAAAAATGAGAAAATGAAAATGAAAGGAATTTTCAGATTTTGATTTTTGATTAAAGAATAAAATGAGGGAAAATAAGGTATTTTTGAATTCTATGATAACAAATAGCAGTCATAAACTTAAAATTACACATACTTTTCTAGATTTATTTGTGATTCAAATAATGAAAGTGTAATAGCTCAAAACGGTCCGTGTACTTTTTGGTATTTGAAATTTCATTTTAGAAGCAAAAATGAAAGGAATTTTCAGATTTTGATTTTTGATCAAAGAATGAAATGATGGAAAATAAGGTATTTTTTAATTCTGTGGTAGCAAATAACAGTGATAAACTTAAAATTACACATACTTTTCTCGATTTATTTGTGATTCAAATAATGAAAGTGTAATAGCTCAAAAACAACAGAACAGACGCATTTTCATTGTCTGAAACCGGAGGTACTTCTTCTTCTGTGCGATTTTTGATGCCACGTACGAACAGTCCTCCTCCTCACAACACATCGACCGACGACCTTGAAGTTACACTACATGGCATCAGTAGAGGATGGATCATTACATTGTTTTTCGGAACAGTAAAAGAGTGACACTCCGGGACGAGGACATAACTGCAGAAAAACTGAGTCGCATCTTTCAGGTAAAAATACAAGCTTTGCAAACTTTGCTTCATTGATGTGGCAGTTCTTTTATGAACGTTATTGTTATTACTTACTGTGAAACAGCTAACATTCGGCGATTTCATTTACTAACACTAAGTCTGGCAATTTTTATAGTGCTAGCATTTTGAATGGTTGCTAATTGACTTTTACCGGCTACTATAGAGAGTAATCGTTTCGAGTATTAACAGTGCGCATGAGTGTAACACGTTAGGAGAGCAACGTGATTTACAGAAAGGTTTCTTAACATGTGCTACACTTGTCGATGAGCAACCATTCACACATTTACACACATTCAAAATGTTAGCACTATAAAATTTGCCAGACTTAGTGTTAATAAATGAAATCACCAAATGTTAGCCGTTTCGTAGTAAGTAACAACAACAACGTTCATAAAAGAACTGCTACATCAATGAAGCAAAGTTTGCAAAGCTTGTATTTTTACCTGAAAGATGCAACTCAGTTTTTCTGCAGTCATGTCCTTGTCCCGGAGTGAAAATTGAAATGTTCTTTTAATGTTCTGAAAAACAACATAATGGTCCATCCCCTGCTGATGCCATGCAGTGAAACTTCAAGGCCGTCGGTCGATGTGTTGTGAGGATGACTGTTCGCACGTGTCATCAAAAATCACGCAGAAGAAGAAGTACCTCTGGTGCCAGACAACAAAAATGCGTGTTTTGTTGTTTTTGAGCTATTACACTTTCATTATTTGAATCACAAATGAATCCAGAAAAGTATGTGTAATTTTAAGTTTATGACTGCTATTTGTTACCACAGAATTAAAAAATACTTTATTTTCCATCATTTTATTCTTTAACTAGCAAAATACCCGCGCTTCGCAGCGGAGAAGTACTGTGTTAAAGAGGTTATGAAAAAAAAAGGAAACATTTTAAAAATAACGTAACATGATTGTCAATGTAATTGTGTTGTCATTGTTATAACTGTTGCTGTCTTTTTATATATATATATATATATATATATATATATATATATATATATTATATATATAATATACACACACACATAAACATTTATATACATATACATATATATACATATCTACATATACACATCTACATATATATATACACACATACATAAACACACACATGAGACTTACTGACTGAAACGGGCTTTCATCGACAATCATGTTACGTTATTTTTAAAATGTTTCCTTTTTTTTTCATAACCTCTTTAACACACTACTTCTCCGCTGCGAAGCGCGGGTATTTTGCTAGTATATATATATATATACATATACACACATACATGCAGTTTTAATAACACAGAAATCAATATAAACATTAACATCATTATCATATGAGAATATGAAGTAATATATAAGAAGCACATTTCATATAAATATAAATTATTAAACAGTAAAATCTTGTTCTGTAATTTGCTACCGTGGCAATTTGTGTGTCTGTCCAGGATTTTTAATGACCTGTAGCTCGCAAACCGTTTCACCTATACATTTGAAATGTGGTACACATATAGTACGTCACGTCTACTATCCGCTTTATGGGTGATGATTGTTTTACTCTTTTTATGTTTATTTTATTTTATTGTAGAATCAACTCCTATCTGCGCACAGCAGGGCAGCCATGGGCGGATGCGTATGGTGTATTCACTCCATGTTATCGTGCATGGCGCTGTCAGTGGTATTTTGATAAAAGAATTTGAACAACATATAACAACCGTATAAATTATTAAACAGTAAAACATTAACAGTTAAGAAGTAAAGTTACATTAAGTACTACTGCAGTGCCTTCGGGTATACCTCATTTTTTGTTTGCCCATTATATGCTTAAATGTATACATTTTTTGTTGCACTTACCCGAGAACACGCGACATATAACCGAGCGTGGGAGAAGCATGGATTTTAAACACGCACTGAGTTGATCTGCTGGTCTCCCTCGTGGAATAACTGGTAATGTTTGACTAAAATCTACAGCGAGTAAAACGACATTACCTCCTATTTTTTTTTTTTACGATATCTGAGATCTTGCTTTTTTCGGTTCAAGGCTTCATAAGCTCTTTTATGTTGTATGGTGTACTTATCCCAAACCAACATCTTTGAATGTTGCAAGACTTTCGCCTTGGATGTAGATCGGGGTAATTACATTCATTGCATTCCTAGTCTGAATCACAATGTGATTGTATGGGTGGTTACCTGGCACTGTAGGGTTGCCACCCGTCCTTTAAAATACGGAATCGTGCCGCGTTTGAGAATGAAATTGCGCGTCCCGTTTTGAATCAATACTGGACGGGATTTATCCCGTATTTTTTTTATCATTTTTTTTTTAAAGCAGCGTCTCATGCAAATCATCCCACACACATTTTATGAAGATGCCTCCTTTCCTACTTTTGATTGGGTAATACTTGATGTCATCGTTAGTTTGATTGGTCTTTTTAACTGTCCAGTGAGGAGGGCGTGTCTTTTAAGTAGAGTCTGCAAAGTGTTGGCACTGAGATGTGGCGTCAGCGCCATAGTTGAAGCCCCTAACGTTGCGGTCAGCAAGTCGGCTAACATCCGCCATGTGCTGTCTTTCAGTTGCGAGAAGCAGATCATAGAATGGTTGAAACTGTTGCCCCTAACGTTGCGCCACGGCGTGTGGTTCGTTTATACCTCGTGTCTTCTCATTAAAGTTTTATCTCGCGAATATGTTATTGCAATCCGCAGCGGGAGCGTTTCTATAAACTTAATTTAAACTTACGTTTTACACCGTGCTTTGTTTCCCTTATGAACATGCTTGTATGCTTAACTCGCTCCGTTCTCAATTGTTTAATTAATTTTTTGTTCTTCGCTGTTTGCGGCTGTTCCTCCATTTCCCCCTACTTCGTTGTTTTATCTCGCGAATATGTTATTGCAATCCTTAACGGGAGCATTTCAGTAAACTGATTGAAAATAGTTTTGCATTTACCTTTTTAGTAAAAGGCGAGCTTTTAAGCCTGAGAAATCACCCCGTAAATGCACACGTTTAATTGCACATGTGTTAATATGTATGGTTACACAGTATTAAAAGACAGTGAACAACGTCAGTTACCTTTGTTCCCGCGTTTGATAAAAGGTGAGCTTTTAAGCCTGAGAAATCACCCCGTAAATGCACACGTTTAATTGCACATGTGTTAATATGTATGCTTACACAGTATTAAAAGACAGTCAAAAATTAACGTCATTTACCTCTCGTTCCCGCATGTGACTCGTGCTGTAAATCTCTTCCTTGTTTTTAGTTCACGTGATTACGTAGGAGGCGTGATGATGCGATACGTGACTCCGCCTCCTCCATTACAGTGTATGGACAAAAAATATGTTCCAGTTATGACCATTACTCTTTGAATTTCGAAATGAAACCTGCCTAACTTTTGTAAGTAAGCTGTAAGGAATGAGCCTGCCAAATTTCAGCCTTCCACCTACACGGGAAGTTGGAGAATTAGTGATGAGTCAGTCAGTGAGTGAGTGAGTCAGTCAGTCAGTGAGGGCTTTGCCTTTTATTATTATAGATCAAAAATCAAAATCTAAAAATTCCTTTCATTTTCGTTTTTTCGTTTTTGATTCTAAAATGAAATTTCAAATACCAAAAAGTACACGGACCTCAAAACCAACAAAACAGATGCATTTTCGTCGTCTGAAACCAGAGGTACTTATTCTTCTGCCCGATTTTTGACGACACATGCGAACAGTCCTCCTCACATCGATTGACGGCCTTGAAGTTACACTGGCATCAGCAAAGGATGGACCATTAACTTGTTTTTCGGAACAGTAAAAGAGTGACACTCAGGGCCGAGGACATGACTGCAGAAAAACTGAATCGAATTTTCCCTAAATGGCATTTTCTTGTTCTTGTTTCTTGCATTTTTCTTTTATGATGTGCGAAAGAACAAAAGAAAAAAGTAATTGTTGTGTGTTTTTCATTTTTCCCTTTTAAGTTGAAAATCAAATAAGTCTCTCTTTTTATTTTTTAAATGCTATTTTCTGAAACGAAATTTCAAATACCAAAAAGTACACGGACCGTATTTCATTTTAATTTTTTTTTGCACGCAAACTTTGAAAATAAAATTGCAAATTGGGATATTTCATTTCCACTTTAATTTTTGTAGTATTTTTGCGTATAGCCTTTTAAAATGAAATTGCAAAGGAGAAACTGCATTCTCAATTTAATTTTTGCAGAAAATACCTCCCATAGAACACCAACCTCCAGTTTGGCTGATGAATAACACTATTTGAGCCTGTAAACTTTCCCCAAAGAGCACATGTGTAACATGGCCTTCGCCTCAGCCCAGAACTGCCGGGTCAGGCAGTATGAACCGAGAGTTTGTGAACCCAAGAAAGAGCATCGGCATTGGCTTGGAGAGAACCCCAATTATAAAGGACAGAAAACTTAAGGCTGGAGATCTAAAAACCAATGAGTGACTCACAGGTTAGACTCCTTGTGCACTGTCATCCACTGCAGAGTGGCATAATCAGTGACCAGGGTAAACTCACAGCCCATAGGACTGTACCGCAGTTGCATTACTTCCCATTTCATCGCCAAGGCTCAGGAACATGATGAGGTATTCAACACTGTCAATGCTTTGGCTCAGCACAGCACTGAGTCCTGTGTCCGAAGCGTTGGTCTAGAAAATAAATAAATAAATTCTTTGCATTTATATTGCTCAAGGGCTCAACAGAGCAGAGTCCGTACTGGCATTTACGGGATTCGAACCAGTAACCTTCCGATTGCCAGTGCAGATTCCTAGCCTCAGAGCTACCACTCCGCCTGGAGAATAAAAAGCAGAGAAAAGGAAGGAACGATCTTCTCAATCTGTCAGTAGAGCAGGACAGTGACAGCAATCTGTCGCTGAAGCTGCTCTTCTGTCTGGAGATGACACTGTTTAGTGGATGCAGTGGATTCTCCATAATTGATAGGAGTCTGCTGAGCGCCCGTCGCTCTGCCACAGATGTCAAGCTGTCCAGCTCCATGCCAACAACAGAGCCTGCCTTCCTCACCAGTTTGTCCAGGCGTGAGGCGTCCTTCTTCTTAATGCTGCCTCCCCAGCACACCATCGCGTAGAAGAGGGCGCTCGCCACAACCATCTGATAGAACATCTGCAGCATCTTATTGCAGATGTTGAAGGACGCCAGCCTTCTAAGGAAGTATAACCGGCTCTGTCCTTTCTTACACAGAGCATCAGTATTGGCAGTCCAGTCTAATTTATCATCCAGCTGCACTCCCAGGTATTTATAGGTCTGCACCATCTGCACACAGTCACCTCTGATGATCACGGGGTCCATGAGGGGATAGGGCCTCCTAAAATCCACCACCAGCTCCTTGGTTTTGCTGGTGTTCAGGTGTAGGTGGTTTGAGTCGCACCATTTAACAAAGTCCTTGATTAGGTCCCTATACTCCTCCTCCTGCCCACTCCTGATGCAGCCCATGATAGCAGTGTCGTCAGCGAACTTTTGCACGTGGCAGGACTCCGAGTTGTATTGGAAGTCCGATGTATATAGGCTGAACAGGACAGGAGAAAGTACAGTCTCCTGTGGCGCTCCTGTGATGCTGACTACAATGTCAGACGTGCAGTTCCCGAGACAATATGTCATCCATGTGTCAGAACAGACGACCACGTCATCCAAGCAGGCGGCACTATAGGAACTGTGGGGCCATTGCACTTTATCCACCAGAAGGTGGAAGGTGGCATGAGCCCCATGCAATCCTATTGGAAGAATCCAATACTGTCATTGTCCACTAGGAGTGACAAATTCTGTCTTGGCCTTTACGGAGTCCGTTAAAAGAACCTGCCAGTGCCCCTTTGTCATGGC
Organism: Erpetoichthys calabaricus; assembly: GCF_900747795.2. Taxonomy (NCBI): domain Eukaryota; kingdom Metazoa; phylum Chordata; class Cladistia; order Polypteriformes; family Polypteridae; genus Erpetoichthys; species Erpetoichthys calabaricus. The sequence continues at coordinate 129,478,083 of NC_041403.2, forward strand.
AAGAGTGGTCAAGTATTTCATCTTTATGAATCACTTGAAAAGGTTGTCCATTGTGGCATTGGATAAGTGTCAAATTGGGAGAATTGATTAAGGCGACGGAAGTCGTTGCAGAATCTCCAACATTTGTCGGGCTTAGGGACCAGTATGATTGGGCTGGACCAGGAAGTATGACTTTCCTCACCTAGTTCCAACACATGTTTGATCTTAAGCTCTACTTCATCACGTTTTGCCTCTGGGAGGCAGTATGGCCGCTCCCGAATGATTACCCCAGGATCTGTTATGATATCATGTTCAATCAGTGAGGTCTGACCAGGTTTCTCGCTTACCACCTTGGGGACGGGCAGGATTACTGCTTTGAGCTCCTTTTTCTTTTGGAGTATCAAATTAGGGCCAAAGTTAAGGTAATATTTACCGGTAATACTTCTGGTTTGAGTGAACGCTGGCGGGACTGGTCGCCGCTGCTCACCGGTAACTAGACTATGTGATTTTGCTAGACTAGTGATTTTGAAGGTATTTTTTTTGCCATTTTGCTGACATCTCTGCGTGGCTGTATATTCTGTGTATGCATTTAGCTTCAGCCTAACCTCCGTTTCGTTTGAAACTTACCGGCTTATTTTCTGGACGTCTGAGCTGCCTGTGGCCTCCTCGCCTACAATGTGGACTGGTAGGATATTCGCCTGGTTAATGTTTGTTTGGAGTCTTTTGTCACTCGTTATCCAACCTGCGACTGGCCTCCTCCAATACCCAGCTGCTGAGCTTCTTCAACTGCGTCTTCTCCAGTCTGTGCCTCTGCTGTCGGTGCTGCATTTCGACCCGGACGTCATACTTCTCCCTCGTCGGAGATACATCCACCGTGGGTCCCGCCGGAGATTCCGAACGGACGTCTCGAAAGGAATTAACTCTTTTTGGTCTGATTTTCGGCACCCTCCACATAACACAGATAGGAACGCTGACCATAGCATGTTGGCCAGCTTAGCTCGGTCGACTAACACCACTGTCAAATGCGACAGCAACATTGTCAGCTTTGGTCTACTGAACATCCGCTCACTCATGAGCAAGGGACATCTCATTCAGGATCTCCTTATTGACCGTAAGTTTGACTTTCTCTGTTTAAATGAGACTTGGCAGCAACCTCAAGACTTTTCACAACTTAATGAATGCACCCCCCCAGGGATTTGTTTACACTTGTCAACCCCGTGCCTCTGGCCGTGGAGGAGGTGTCGCGATAATTTATCGCGAGAAGTGGAAAGTCCTGCTGTTGTCTGCTCCTGCTGTTAGCTCTTTTGAATCGACTGTGTGTCAACTGTCTAGGCCAGTTCCTACCATCATTTCAACTGTCTACCGTCCTCCTAAGTCAAACAACAATTTTTTTGAACGATCTTGCTACCTTCCTTACCCATTTATCTGTAATTACTCCAAATATAATTCTGCTGGGGGATTTTAATATACATCTGGACAATATCAATATCCCTCTCACTAGAGACTTTTTATCTTACCTGGAGAGTTTTGGATACCAGCAGCACACTGATGTTCCTACTCATTGTAAAGGACATATCTTGGACCTGATCTGCTGCTCTGGTGTTGTTCCTTTTGATCTTACAGCAGATGAACTCACTATAACCGACCATTTTCTCCTTTCATTCAATGCCAAACTTACCTTTTCTGTTCCTAAGCTTCCACGTCTCATAGCCTTTTGCAACATTAAGAATATTAACTTGAATTTGCTGTCTTCTAGAATTGATTCCCAAATGGACTTTTATAATTTATCCACTCCCTTAGAACTGGTCTCATATTATAACACTTGTCTTAATGGTATTCTTAATTCTCTAGCTCCGCTAAAAACCGAATCTGTTTCTTTTTCTTTTTCTGCCCCTTGGTTTACGCCTGAACTTCGGCTTCTGAAAGATAAGGGCAGGCAACTTGAAAGGTTGTTTAAAAAATCCGGACTCTTTGTCCACAAAGAGATGTATAAAAATCATCTTCTCTATTATAAGGATTGTATAGCTCAAACCAAATCTAATTATTACACTCAGTTAATTACTCGTAATACAGGTAACACCAAGTCTTTGTTTTCTTTACTTAATAATGTTACACAACCTCCAGACTCTTTACCATCTCACCTTTACTCAACTGCTTTCTGTAATTAACTTATGTCTTTTTTCAATGAGAAAATCCAAAAGATACATCAGCACCTTGGTCCAGATCCTCTCTATATTCCTTCTGAACTACACTCATCTATTCATTCTTTCTCTTCTTTCCAGCTTCCCACTTCCTCTGAAATCTCAGATCTCATCTGCAAATCCAAGTCATCTACTTGTCAGCTGGACCCCCTGCCTACAGTTCTGGTTAAAGCCTGCCTCCCCTCTCTAGTCCCTCTCATTTCTGTCATCATTCACTCTTCTATTACTACTGGTATTATTCCTTCATCTTTCAAAACTGCTGCTATAACCCCAATACTAAAAAAACCTGGTGCTGATCCTACTAATTTCAATAATTTTCGCCCCATTTCTAACTTGCCCTTTATCTCCAAAATTCTTGAAAAAATAGTAGCTATCCAACTTCACACCCACTTATCTCACAATAATCTATATGAAAAGTTCCAGTCTGGTTTTCGCCCCCTTCATAGTACAGAAACGGCACTTGTTAAAATTACCAATGACCTCCTTATGGCTGCTGATTCTGGTCTAATCACTATTCTCATCCTCCTTGATCTGAGCGCGGCCTTTGATACTATTTGTCATACCACTCTTCTTAATAGATTATCTTTGATTGGCATTACTCACACTCCACTTGATTGGTTTAGATCCTACCTCTCAGGCCGCACTCAGTTCATACAGCTTAAAACCTTCACATCCCAACCCACCGCTGTTACTTCTGGTGTGCCCCAGGGCTCTGTCCTGGGGCCTCTTCTTTTTATTATTTACCTTCTTCCCCTTGGCAATATTTTTCGCAAATATAACATTAATTTTCACTGTTATGCTGATGACACCCAGCTCTACCTTGCTAGTAAACCCACCTCCTCTTTTCCACCACCCTCGCTTATTGACTGCATTGCTGAAATTAAATCCTGGTTTTCTTCGAATTTTCTTAAATTAAACAGTTACAAAACTGAGGTTCTCCTCATTGGTTCAAAATCATCATTATCCAAAACCAATAATCTTTCTCTTATTATTGATAACTCTGTTGTTTCCCCATCATCTCAGGTCAAGAGTCTGGGTGTCATCCTCGACAGTACTCTATTTTTCCAATGTCACATTAATAACATCACCCGGTCTGCTTACTTCCACCTACGTAATATTAATCGCATTCGCCCCTCCCTCACTCCTCATACCACTGCCATTCTTGTTCATAGTCTTGTCACTTCTCGGCTGGACTATTGCAATTCACTCCTCTTTGGTCTCCCTAATAAATCTCTTCATAAGCTTCAGTTAGTCCAGAATTCTGCAGCACGTATCATTACTCGAACCCCATCTATTCACCATAATACTCCGGTCTTGCAGCAGCTTCATTGGCTACCGATCAAGTTTCGTATTGATTTTAAGATTCTGTTATTAACATTTAAGGCCATCCATAACCTCGCCCCTCCATATCTGTCTGACCTTCTTCATGTTGCCATTCCATCCCCTAACCTTAGATCTTCTTCCTCCACCCATCTGACCATCCCTCCCGCCCGTCTAACCACCATGGGGAGCAGAGCTTTCAGCCGTTCTGCTCCCAAGCTCTGGAATTCATTACCTGTGGATCTCCGAAATATCAAATCATATTCATCCTTCAAATGTAAACTTAAAACACATCTGTTTAAAATGGCTTTTTCTTTTTCCTCCTGATTATAGTGGTTTTGTTTGGTTTTAATTTTTAGATTTTCTGATGTTTTAAATTGTTTATAATTGTGTCTTTTATTTATTTATTTATTTATTTATTTATTTATTTATTGTCTGTTCGGTGTCCTTGAGTTCTCTGAAAGGCGCCTTGTATAAATAAAATGTATTATTATTATTACCGGTATTATTATTAATATTTATAAGTGAAAAGAGAATGGGGCTGGCAGGAGTAAGGATTGGGCTCCCTATCCACCATGGCTTTAGTAGGTTGACATGATAAATCTATTCACTCAGTCGACAATTGGGTTGTTTCACAAGATAGTCAACAAGCCCTTTTTACTCCTTCACTTCGTATGGGCCCTACCAATGGGCCAGTAATTTAGAGGGCAAGGAGGACACGAGTTCCATGACACTGTCTCCAGGGAGGAACTCCCGAAGTACCTTCCCACCATCGTAACACTGGGTCTGCACTGCTTGAGCCTTTTCCATATTCTCTTTTAATATTGGCCTAATTTTGGCATCTTCCTCCCATCCTTCTTTTAGAATGCCCAGTATTCCTCAGGGTTGACATCCATATACTGTAGTAACTCAAAAGGGTAGAAGAACGAGGAGGCTTGAGGCACTTCCCAATAGGCAAAAAGTTGTGAGGGTGAGGAGCTGATCCCAGTTCCTCCCATCCTTGCTGACCACCTTATGAATCATTTGTTTGAGAGTTTGATTAAATCTATCTACAAGACTGTCAGTTTGAGGATGGTATACTGCAGTCTTTAAATGTTTAATTTTGAGCAGCTTAGCAACTTCCCTGAACGTCTTCGAGGTAAAAGGCGTCCCTTGGTCCATTAAGGCTTCTTTAGCAATGCTGACTCACGCAAAGACCTCTACCAGCTCCCATATGATAGTTTTTGAATTGGTTTCTCTCCTGGGGATAGCATCAAAATAATGGGTAGCATAATCAACAAGGATGAGAATCTATTTATGTCTTCTAGCAAAGGGATCAAGGGGTCCTACGATGTCGAACCCTATGTGTTCGAATGGGATGTCAATTAGGGGAAGGGAAACCAATGGAGTATGGTCCTTCTTAGGAATCTGATGTGAATGACACTCCAGACATGAAGCATAGAAATGTCAAAACTCCTCTTGGATCCCCGGCCAATGGAACAAGAGCTTGATTCTCTGCAGTGTTTTGTCAGCTCCCAAATGGGCGCCTAGGAAGTGGGTGTGTGCAAGTTCAAAGACCTGCTGCTGGAAGGTGCAGGTTACTAGATAGATAGATAGATAGATAGATAGATAGATAGATAGATAGATAGATAGATAGATAGATAGATAGATAGATAGATAGATAGATAGATACTTTATTAATCCCAAGTGGAAATTCACATACTCCAGCAGCAGCGTACGGATACAAAAAACAATATTAAATTAAAGATTGATAACAATGCAGGAAAAAACAGACAATAACTTTGTATAATGTTAACGTTTACCCCCCCGGGTGGAATTGAAGAGTCGCATAGATTGGGGGAGGAACGATCTTCTCAGTCTGTCAGTGGAGCAGGATAGTGACAGCAGTCGGTCGCTGAAGCTGCACTTCTGTCTGGAGATGACACTGTTTAGTGGATGCAGTGGATTCTCCATAATTGATAGGAGCCTGCTGAGCGCCCGTCGCTCTGCCACAGATGTCAAGCTGTCCAGCTCCATGCCAACAATAGAGCCTGCCTTCCTCAACAGTTTGTCCAGGCGTGAGGTGTCCTTCTTCTTAATGCTGCCTCCCCAGCACACCACCGTGTAGAAGAGGGCGCTCGCCACAACCGTCTGATAGAACATCTGCAGCATCTTATTTCAGATGTTGAAGGACGCCAGCCTTCTAAGGAAGTATAACTGGCTCTGTCCTTTCTTACACAGAGCATCAGTATTGGCAGTCCAGTCTAATTTATCATCCAGCTGCACTCCCAGGTATTTATAGGTCTGCACCATCTGCACACAGTCAACCTCTGATGATCACGGGGTCCATGAGGGGTCTGGGCCTCCTAAAATCCACCACCAGCTCCTTGGTTTGAGTCACACCATTTAACAAAGTCCTTGATTAGGCCCCTATACTCTTCCTCCTGCCCACTCCTGATGCAGCCCATGATAGCAGTGTCGTCAGTGAACTTTTGCACGTGGCAGGACTCCGAGTTGTATTGGAAGTCCGATGTATATAGGCTGCACAGGAATGGAGAAAGTACAGTCACCTGTGGCGCTCCTGTGTTGCTGACCACAATGTCAGACGTGCAGTTCCCAAGACGCACATACTGAGGTCTGTCTTTTAGATAGTCCACGATCCATGCCACCAGGTATGAATCTACTCACATCTCTGTCAGCTTGTCCCTAAGGAGCAGAGGTTGGATTGTGTTGAAGGCGCTAGAGAAGTCTAGAAACATAATTCTTACAGCACCACTGCCTCTGTCCAAGTGGGAGAGGGATCAGTGTGGCATGTAGATGATGGCATCCTCCGCTCCCACCTTCTCCTGATATGCAAACTGCAGAGGGTCGAGGGCGTGTTGAACCTGTGGCCTCAGGTGGTGAAGCAGCAGCCTCTCAATGGTCTTCATCACATGTGATGTCAGAGCAACAGGCCAGAAGTCATTCAGCTCACTAGGACGTGATACCTTTGGGACTGGGGTGATGCAAGATGTTTTCCAAAGCCGCAGGACTCTCCCCTGTTCCAGGCTCAGGTTGAAGATGCGCTGTAGAGGACCCCGCAGCTCCGATGCACAGACCTAGTAACAGTGACCTCTCCTCTTCCATGTGCTCAGCTACCTGGTATAATAAGTCATTGTTAATAACAAAGTTGGGGTCCTGATGACTTGGGATGTAAGGTGTGTTGACCATTTACTGAGACTACTGCATTTTTGGCAAACTTATGGGATTCGTTGTTTCACTGTTCCAGTTTAAAGGATTACCTAAGCTGAAACTGTAGGGTGTGTGCAGAGGAAACCCACCAGGAAAATATATAAACTCCAAACTCCAGAATGACCTCAGTGGGCGGAGCATCCATCTGCAACGTTGACGGCCTGGGTGTCGGAGAGTCTGGTGTTGTAACCCTTTGTTGTTGAGCCAGTTTGGGTTGGATCATCTCTGTCCATTACCAGGCCCAACGATTTGATCTGAGTAGTTTGTGTGATACCGCTTTTACTTTCCTACCAGTCACTACTCAAGATCATGGGAAAGTGCGGAATTACCACCACCTGTAAGGTCCTTATGGAGTTGTCAAAACTGGTGATATACAGAAGCCGGAATGATACCACTGTGTCTCCCCATGAATACAGGTTAAACTGCTTTGTCCCTTAAGCTATTGTCATGGTAACAACGAGCTACAATGGAAGTACGGCTGCCGGTGTCTATTGGTGCGGAAACCTTATGCCTGTTGACTACCACCACTTGTGTTCAAGGGAAAGATAAGCGGTTAGTAACAGCACAGTACCTCTCACCTCGATTCCAACCACAATCCCCAGGCCTGCTGAGTTGCAGAAATTTGTGATTGTATACCCAACCTCCCTGCACTTGTAGCAGCGTGGGTTGGATGATCACTTCTCCTTGGGACAGGCTATAGCTTCCGTAATGTGAGGTGTAGGCTGTGAAGAGACGACACACTCCTGTTGGCTTCAGCACTTAGGCTTTTCTGAGCACTCGAGCTGGGCTGCTACTCTATGCCTTTCTATAATATCAATGAGGATGTCCAGGTTTTTAAACGCTTGTCTGCGGACTGACTGGGTGAAAAAATTGGGGAGGGCATTTAGTAGAAACTCACAGGCCACCTGCTCTATGACCTGCTTAGTGCTGTTAACATCTGGCCGTAGTAAGCACCCTGTCTTACACCACAACTTACAAGCCTGCGGTCTAGCAAGCACCACCTCACCTGCCGGTCTGCAGAAACACCATACCTCTTGGGGATTTTGGCCTTTAGAAGATCATAGTCAGCTGCCTCCTCAGTCCCAAGGTCATAATATGCCCTTTGTGTCTCCCCCTTGCCTAACACTGTCAGTTTGTCGTAGGTTTAAAAATCAGGAGATACGACTCTATATCATCATTCTTCTGAAGTGACACTAGTACCTTAGACAGGGCCCTGGCAAGATGCAGTTATTTAGATGAAATTATAATGTGAACTATTGTAGTTAAAGATCGCGGAGTCTGTGTGTAACTGAGTTAAATACAGATACACATCTGTGACAAATGGGCTTCCTGTGCTGAATTTAACTCAGCTGATACCCATAGTAGAGGGTAGTCATCTGCAGAAATGGAAATCGCAAGTAAATTAAAAAATAATTTATACACACAAAAGATGTAATTAACAAACTTATTTTTTAAAACCACTTTTTTGCCTTCAAATTTCTACTGAAAACATTGTTCTACCATGTACAGACATGAACTATAACTTTTACATCATGCAGTCATCTTAGATATTAAATTTAAAATACTGGTGTATATTAAGATAATATTAGCTTGACCTTGTCTGTTGTAAATAATAATACACTAAACTGATCACTACATCAATTACTGAAGCATTTACATACAGTAGAACATATCAGCAACTGACCAGCATATGAAAAAATATGATAAACTGCAAAAAGGGTTCTAAGTGAAAATAAATAAATAAATACAGTACATCAATACATAAATAAATATCAATGAAACAAGTTCAAATGAGCTTAATAGAAGCGTAGAGTTCATCGCATCCATGGTAATTAATGTAGAAAAATAAATTCATTGACAGGTATATTTTGACTTATAGATTACACTTTTATTCTGCATTAATAGAAATAAATAGAATCACTAACCTGTATTCCTTTTGGAAGGAAGCATGCAGAGGAAACCCACCAATGAAATATATGAACTCTAGGCAAGGAACACCCAGGATGTGACCCCTTCACTGCGAGGCAGCAGTGCTGCCGCTGCACCACTTGTGCCTCCCACATGTGCCTCCCACATGTTTAATTATTAACAGTATTAATTATTTAAATTAACAATTTATCTATAAAATGCAATATACAGTACATACTTTAATGCATTTCAACATGAAAACGATATCAAGTATACATCTTAGTATTCTAAATGTTCAGACAGCCACTGCCTGCATGTTTAAAAAGCACACAGTGATTAACAACTGGGTCGGGGAGCACTTAGACTACGAAGCATTTAATGTGCTACTTTAGTTACAATGGGGTTTGAGAAACTCTAGTAAATTAAACATCTGTTTTACGATGAAGTAAAAGTTGCAGTAAAACTAACTTTGGCATCAAATCCTTTTTCTGTCAATATTGCTAAAACAGAAAAATACAACTGTAATATGTACATTTATTTTTGTAACTGAAGAAAATACTAAATAAGTTGTTATACATTGCACCAATCCAAGCAACGCAAAATATAACAATAGTTCCAGAAAACTGCTATGTAGAATGTTAAATGTGAATAAAATGCATAAAATTAATTTCATCATTTACTTATAAATTTACTGTGCAGGGGGCAATTTCTCAAATATTATGGACCAGTTGTGAGAACTAATGATTGTGCTGAGGCTTGGGATATGTGCTATATAACATTCATATCATTTCTTTCCTTTTATTTGGTGGGCAGAGTGGGGCTGCAGAGCAAAAATCATGGGGGGCAGTGCTGACCCGAGCTTCTACATCTGGTTGTAACGTAGCCAAACAAGTAGGGTACACCAGGTTAAATAGAACATCATTTGTCCCTTGGGGGAAATTTGTTTTTTTTTTATTTAGATTTTTTGATTTGATAGACTTTTTGATCCCCACAGAGAAATTGTCTTTGCACATGACCTTTTGGAAGTCAGGTTCATGCCCAGCCGGGATGCCCAGGAGGACCAGAGGAGGGCTTGTACCTCCTCCAGAACACAAGGGGGCGACCACCCTAGTTGCTTTGGGAGCTGGGAAGCTCAACCCTGTAGTGGCCCGTGGCAACCGCCAGGGGGCGCCCCAGTGCCTTGGGAACCTTGGACCTCAGCACTTCTGCCACACCCGGAGGTGCTGGGGGGAAGAGGAGCAGGGACACCCGGAGTCCTTCCGGTTGCGCAGCCGGCACTTCTGCCACACAGGGGAGTGTCGATGGAAGAGTGTCGGGAAGCACCTGGAGCCCATCTGGGGGTGTATAAAAGGGGCTGCCTCCCTCCATTCAATGGCAAGAGTCAGGTGGAAGTGGACGAAGCTCGGTGGAGAGGAGTGGAAGCAGACCAGAGACTGTGAAGGCATTGTGTTGTGTGACCAGGACTGAAGGGGTGATTGGTGCTGCGGCACTGGGTATTGTGCACTTTAATTACTGTAAATATTGTAAATAAACGTGTGTGTGGTGAAACCATCATGTCTACCTGTCTGTGTCCGGGCTGTTCTCCACAATGGCATCCCAGATGGGACTCTTTGCCTGTTACAAGGCAGGGACACCAAACAAATAATTTTGTGGGTAGTACGGAGCAGCAGGTTAGCCCACACACGCGGCGCTTGCACAACCCCGCGTGAGCGAATCACCTCACGGACCGCCACCGGTCCACCAAACGGCCATTTTCCGAGGACATACGAGACGGCAGCACAGCGAGGACGGCGCCATGGACAGACGAGACCTGGGAAGTAAGTGCCCTGCCCAACGGCGATCGGCCCTGCGGGGGAAAACTATAAATTCTGTGTTGCAGGCAGGGACTGCCCAGGTCCGTGTCAGTGGCAACGACATACTGAGCCTTGGGCTGTCGTCAGCGCAGAGGCGGCAGCACGAGATGCTGCGAGGAAGGAGTCGCTGCAGCTTGACAGGCCGCAGCAGCTGCTCGGCTCCTCGGAAGCACATCGCAGCACCAGGAGAAGAGGAAACAGAGCCAAAATGGCCGCGGACCGGAAGTCCCTCCACGGGACAGGCAAGGGATTGTGCAGTGTGTCTTGCGTGTCCGCCGATGATTGGATGGAGGCGGGCCCAAGGAATGTCCATCCTGGGCCGAGGAAGGACCCGACGGGGCCTGTGGGAAGGCCCCTCAGAGAGCAGCCGGGGGATATGCCTGACAAAAAGGTAAGGCAACCGCCGAATGATGATCTGTGCTTGCTAGCGGCTCTGTGTGAGTTGGAGGAGTGCCTCCAGCCCGCTGAGTCGCTGTTCCAGGTGGTACGCATCCTCCGTAAAGGGTTGAAGGAGCTGGAGGTGAAGGCGGATTCGTCCGTGATGACGCTGCGACAGTGGGCGGATTGGCGCGGTGCTGGAGTCTTCAGCCGGAGGGACGCGGCGGGGAAGGTAAGTGAGACCGTCCCTGTAAAAGAAAAGGGAGATCCCACCGAAGGGGCCTGGGATGTTTCTGAATGGAACCAAGTAGGTGGATCTCCGACAGTGGATGCGGTGCAGAGTGCTGTGTGCGTGACAAGGGGAAAGTCATCGACAGGGCTGGCAGGACATGGGCTGTTATGTGCCCCAGGTCCTAGTGCCCTACGCTCCGAGTCAGCGGCAGTCTCACGTCGCTCTACAGGGACGCAGACGGGAAGGAGTCTCTTTTTATGCAATAAGGAGATTCAGACCGTCATGGCGTCCCAGAGTGATAGGAAGAATCGAGGGGTGAATGCCGGTTCCTCCGATAGGAAGGGATGTGCAGCTGGGTGCGCACGTCCAGAGAAGGGCCACTCCCCAAAGTCAGCGGAGAAGAAAGGAATGCAGGCGGTCCCATCAGTGTCGTCATCTGGAGGGACATGGAGAGGAGTGGAGGCGGACCAGAGACTGTGAAGGCATTGTGTTGTGTGGCCAGGACTGAAGGGGTGATTAGTGCTGCGGCACTGGGTATTGTGCACTTTAATTACTGTAAATACTGTAAATAAACGTGTGTGTGGTGAAACCATCATGTCTACCTGTCTGTGTCCGGGCTGTTCCCCACACATGTTAAGGGCCTTGCGCAAGGGCCCAATGAAGTACAATCTCTTCTGGCACTAACAGGATTTGAACTAGCAACCTTCCAAATACCAGTGCAAATCCATAGTCACAAAGCCACTACTCCGCCCTAAAAGGGCTCTTTAAAACAATTAAATAAATAGACAGATAAATAAATATACATACACACGCACTATGGTCTGCAGACATACCAGGATAACTAAAAGGGAAAGAAAAAATTTAAAATAAAGAAAGCTTCTGATTTGGAAGTTACAGTCCCAATGAGGCATTATGCAGACATATTGTTGTTGGTATAATGGAGCCCCAGTAGCATTACTTGACACTTTTGCTGAATAATTTATTAGCTGAAAGTACCCAGTCTTCGTGTATCAGAGAGAGGATGTGCACAATTCATAATGGCACTCAGTTTTAATTCTCTCCTTTGATAAAGATGAAATGTGATGTCTAAGATGTAGTGTAATCTTATAATCAGAACCTACTCTGTTCATGACAACCTTACTTGGTCAAACTTTCATCTGCTTTGTGTTTCTAGAATGAAGTAGAGCTTATAATGGAATATTTACCGAATTAAAAAGATTTACCATGAATGTTCACATGCTCAAATGAACACTTAAATAATTATTTGGCAAAATAGTTAATGTTGATTATTTCCTTACTGGAAATGTTCCACCTTCTTAGTTAAAAATTGTTATACATTTTTAGTTATAATGCCTTGATTTCATGGAACCTGGCAATAGCAGTGCTAATTTAAGTATGTCGCTGTTAACTAAGGCAAATGGACTTTAGAACAGAAAGATCTGCATGGAGTCCAATATGCAACAACACTTACAACTTTTATTTAGAACTCACAGACTCAGAGAGTAAAAGAAAACATAACATACATTGCTTAGGTTGACATAGAGGTGCAAATAGACCAAAATGCTTTCCTAGTTGGGAGTACTTAGAAAAAAATTAACATTTTAAAACAGGTACCATTCCCCTTCCCTTTTTATAGTAAACTCAGAGTAAAATAAATAACATTTATGCTACAAAATATTTCAAATAACCAGATAACTTAATATAATATAATAATATATATATTAATATATTTCAAAGTGACATGCTGTGTAGCAGGCTGCCGAGTTGGTAAATTTTCAGCAATATCCTGTCTCCCAAACAGTCAGACTAGTGATATCAATTGACGGATCTAAAAAGTTCCAGTTTTCCAGAGAAGATGATGCTGGAAGTTCAATGTTAGGTGAAGATATAAGAGACAAGCTGTCTCTAGTGGTAGGTGATAAAGGCACGGTGTATGACTTGAGCCTATTGTAATGAACAGACTGAATACAGAGATGAGGGTCCACTGAACAATTAATTTGATATGCAATGCCAATTTCACCATTTCCAGGGTCCAATTGGTGTTTTATTTGAAAGGGTCCTCTCCAGTGAGGGGCAAGTTTTTATTTATTTTCTGAAAGAGTGCTTAACCATGCTAGATCACCTACATTGTAGGGTTCATGATATGTTTTAGCATCATGATAAGACTTTGTTTAGCACTTGTAATAAACTTATTTTTTAATGTTAGGTTAAAAGCAGTCTCTGACTCAGTATTCCAGGAGCAAACATGGCTGGGGATTCAGAAGCCACAATTCCTGGACAAGGGTGACCAATAATGACACCTAAAGGCACCCTAGCCTAATACCCATGTGTGAGGAAGTAAGGGGTATATCTAGTACCAAGATTGTGTTGAGGTGTTTTAAGCAAAAACATATTGAAACAAATAATCATCTTATTCATCAGAGTGTGAGATTTTTGCCAACTGAACTATTAGGGTTCTGTTGAATCTTCCAACAATGCTATATGACTTTGGATTATATAGTAATGTATGTGTCAGGAGTTCTGGCACAAAATTATTGGAAACAACTACTTCAGTCCATTGTGATTGGATATCTGGAGCCATTACTGTATGATTCAGAATACCATCAACCTAGGTGAGATGTTTATACTTAACCCACAGTTGAGTCAGTGTTGTTAATGTGTTAGTCAGATTCCAGTGCAAAGGTCTTCTCTCAAAACCAGACAATCAATTAATTACAGTACATTCCATTGCGTGCCTATGCCAGTACTGCCCCCACCACTGTAAGCAATCCATCTGTATAAAGAACAAAAAAAGGTGCCAGTCAGGCATTACAGTAACTGGCTCTAGCGCTAGAGCTTGGTGTAGATAAAGGATGCATGATACTCTGTCCACTGAAAAGGAATCTTTTTCCAAATAAGGTAATGCAGACAAGCAGCGTGATGAGCAAAGTCTTTAACAAATCTCCTGTAATAAGAGAAACATCAAAAAAATGTATGAACCTCTGAAGCTGACTGTGGGACTGGCCATGTTTTAACATGATCTGTATTCCTAGGATCACGTCTCAGGCCTCCCTTGGAGATGGCATGTCCCAAGAAGGCAACACGATTGCAAGCTAAGTGGCATTTTGTTAGGTTAAGTTGGGACCCAGCACTTTTAATCTTGGAAAAAAACTTCTCTTAGATGGTCCAAAAGAACTTCAAAAATGTTAATATAAATTAGAATATCATCTAAATAAACAACACACACCTGCCATTGAAGGCCCCGCATCACCAGGTCTATTAGGCTTTGATATGTTGCAGGTGCATTAGTCAGCCTCATTGGCATGACTCTAAATTGGTATAGACCCACAGCCAGTATTGAATGCAGTCTTTTCTCTGTCTCCTTCGGCAACCTCTACCTGACAGTAATTGCTGGAAAAATGAAGACCAGCACTATTATGCTTTAATATGTTATAAATGGATTGGAGTCTTTTATTGTAGTGCTGTTGAGTTTTCTATAGTCCACACAAAATCTCCATTCACCATACTTTTTTCTTAACTAATACTACTGGCAAATAGCAGGGACTAGAACTCTCCTCTACAACACCCTCAGATTGCATCTTTGAGATGTGTCTGTCAATTTGCTGACATTTAACAGGTGTTGTTTGGTTACCTTGCTGTTTTATAGGAGGAGTTCTAATATGGTATTTAATCAATTTACAGTGATCCATACTCTTTGGAGACATGCAAAAAATGACACTGAACTCTTGAAGCAAGGCAGATTAATGTTCCTTCTGCTCTGGGGAAAGAACAGGTTAGTCCAATGCTATAAAAGGTGGAGGTTCAGAAACACTCACACATCAGCTGATGCTTAAATAACATCCTCCTCCAATGTATTGTAGAACTGGCCCAATATGGAGCCTTGGTGTATATCCTTTTCAGTAGGGTTGAGGAGATAAGCTGCCACAGCCCCCTTATTTACTAATGCAACTGTGTGTGCCAGCACCAACTCAACATTCTCTGTAGTACTGGGTTCTAAGTAGCTTATATAATTATCAGGCAAAACTAGGTGACTCCAAGAAATTTGGCACAATTACTTTCACTTAGAGGTGGCACAGTAACAGGGGACATAATAGTCATGTTACAGCAGTCCGGCACCGTATCTGTTGCACACAACAATGGAGTAGATATAATCCACTACTTCAGATCACACACAACTGTTTCAATAACTGCATGATGCTTGACAATATAGTCCCAACCCAATAGCAAAGACTGCGTAGAGCCATATACTACAAGCACTTCATGCTGCCAGGTGTCTGAACCACAGTGTACTGTTAAGTTAATTGTGCCTAAACTGTCCACAAACTGCCCATTTACAGCTAAGGCTAAAATACAGTTTTTAGACAGGGAATGCTTCCTCAAGGCAGGTACACTCATTTTTAAGTTATTGCTCATTAACAAAACACGAGAGCCTGTGTTAATTAGAATATCAATAAGTGTCCCTTCAGCAAGACCCTAAATAAACTGAGTTGTGGTCTGAACATCCTGAGAAGGAGTCACATACATTCAGGTCCATAAGTATTTGGACAGTGACACAGTTTTTATAATTTTGGCCACCACAATGGATTTGAACAAAAAAAACAATTATTATGCGAGAGAAACTTAGGTTTTCAGCTTTAATTTAAGGGGTTTACCAAAAGTATCGTATGAGCCATTTAGCAATGACAGACATTGTTATACATGACCCCATTCTGAGGAGCTCAAAAGTATTTGAACATTTGACTGACAAGCTGTTTCATAGTAAGTGTGGAAGAACAGCCGCCTGTACACAAACGGACAGACTCCAAACGTCCAAAACACACACGTTTAATTTCTTTTGTTTGTTTAACACCAACACACAATACCTTAACAGCCCAAATGCTCATAGTCTCTTCTTCTCTTTTTTCTAAGTCTATCGCCCTCACTCTTCCTCTCACAAGCTCTGCCTTCTTTCCCCCGACTCCGGCTCATCTGATGAAGTGAGGCGGCCCCTTTTGTACTGCCCTGGATGTACTCCAGGTGCTTCCTGAAGATCTTCTGACGGTACTTCCTGGTGTGGCGGAAGTGCCGCATAAGCACCCAAAAGCACTTCAAGTCTGCCTGGAATCTCTTCCAGCAGCACTTCCAGTTGTGGAGGAAGTGCTGCAGTCCAGGGGCACCCCCTGTTGATGGTCACAGGCCCCAACTGGGATGAACTTCTAAGCTCTGATCCCATGGCCCCCATGCAGACCAGGGCGGCTACCCTCTCGTGGCCCAGGACAGGTATTTTCCCTCTCACAGTCCTTCCAGGCGTCCTGGCTGGGCAGGATCCCCAGCCGTCTGCCACACTGCCCCTTGATCAGCTGAGGCCCGTAGGGCAAAGCAGCGCATCCTGCTAGGGCTGGTTTTGCTCCATGGCGGGGTGCCGCCATACTTCAGGCCAAAGTCCTGTCCTGAAACACAAATATAGAAAAAAGGCGCTGAGACGTTGCATCGACGCCACCTCCAGGCATCCTCTGTCCCACCGTACGGACAACGTCTTCACCCATGACCGGTACCATGGCATTCATAACACCAGCGATCCCCCTTTTTTACCTATGCCCTTGGAACATGAAACCAGGAGGGAACAACTGCCCAATTGTTCCTCAACTGAGTTTGGGTCTTCTCTCTGCCCCTGCAGAGAGCGACCTCTTCACTCACGTGAGCCCCCTGGCTCAGGCTTCTTATTATCGGGTGACCAGGTCTTTCTTTTCCAGGTCCCCCTCTTTCTCTAGGTTGTCCTGACGGAAGAAAAAATGACCCTGCGCTGTCTGCGCCCGGTAGAGCAGCATGAGACTATCGTCGGCTCTTGGAGCGGGGCACTTTGACAACCGACACTCACCAGCCAGCGTCTTGTATGTGCCCGTGCCATTTCCACCCCGACCGCGCGATCAGCTCTCATCGCAACGTCCACTGTAGGAGGCATGGCCATTTGACAACCGGAACGATGCAGTACCGTTGCCCCTTCGCTCAGCACTCCTGTTTTATATACGGCACGTGTGTTGCTTACCTGCACTGCCGAGTCCTTCTGGCCGGAGGCCCAGGTGAGGTATTGTCACTCTCCCTGTCCTTCCAGGCGTCCCGGCTGGGCAAAATCCCCAGCCATCCACCACACCAGGTGGGACCAGTTCCCTTATTATTTCATTAACTTTTAACCAGGTAAAAGGTCTAGAATTGATTCAAAATGTGAAATTTGGAAACTATCACTGTGAGCTCTCAATATGAGGGCCAAAGAGTTGTCCATGCAAGTAAAAATAGTGAATCATTAGGCTGAGAAAACAATACAAACCCTTTAGAGAGATAACAAAAACACAAGGAGTGATCAAATGAACCATTTGGAACATTTTTAAAAAGAAGGAATGCACTGGTGAGCTTGGCAACTCCAGAAGGCTTGGACAATCATGGAAGACAACTGTGCTGAATGATTGCAGAATTCTTTCCTTGGTGATGAAAAACCCCTTTACAACATTTAGCCAAACACTCTCTGGGAGGTAGACCTATCATTACCAAAGTCTACAATCAAAAGAAAACTTTATGAAAGTAAATATAGAGAGTTTACCACAAAGTGCAAACCACTGGTAAACCTCAAGCACAGGAAGGACAGATTAGACTTCACCAGAAAACATTTTTATAAAGTCTGTCCAGTTCTGGAACAGTTTTCTTTTGACAAAGGAAACTAAGATCAATAGGTGCCAGAATGATGGAAAAAGAAGAGTGTGAAGAAGAAAAGGAATGACTCATAATCTGATATATAACACCACAACTGTGAAACACGGTGCAGGCAGTGTTATGGCACTGGCATGCCTGTCTGCCAATGGAAGTCAGTTACTAGTTAGTATTGACAGTATGACTGCTGGCAGAAGTAGCAGGATGAATTCTGAAGGGCTATATTATCTGCTCAGATTCAACCAAAAGCTGCAAAACTGACTGAACAATGCTTCATAGTACAGATGGACAAAACATACTGCGAAAACAAACCGAGTGCTTTTCAAGGCAAAGAAGTTGAACATTCTTAAATAGCCAAGTCAATCAACTGACCTCAACCCAAATGGACATGAATTTCACTTGCCGAAGACAAAACTGATGGCAGAAAGTCCAACGAACAAGCAGCAACTGAATGCAGCTGCAGTAAAGGCCTGGCAAAGCATCTCTATGATGGAAACACAGCATTTGGAGATGGCCATAGGTTTTAGACTTCAGGTAGTCATTGACTATAAAGGATTTTCAACCAAATATTCAAAATGGTCATTATAATTCTGGTTATGTTATTTTGTCCAAATACTTTTGAGCCCCTGAAAATAGGGGAACCATGTATAAAAGTGTTCCTTAATGGCTCATACAATATTTTCAGTAATCCCAACTTCCTGTGTATTTGCATGTGAGGGACTGCAGCTAACTCTGGTAAAAGAAATCAGATACTCCTGTTTTCTTCTCTATCAGTATATTCACCTATTGATCTTGGGCTTGAGCTTTGTCTAGAGTGACAGTTCCTGGCATCTCTGTGGACACTCAGGGGTTCCCTAGGATGAAAATCCCTGTCCAGATAATCCTGTGATGAATGATCCAGTGTGGTCCCTTCAGGGCCGTCTTAACATCATCATAGGTCCCCAGGCAAAGCAGTGCACTGGGGCCCGTATTAATAGCAAAACAGAAACATAGGCATCAGAAACATTGTGGCCTCCTGAGGCCTACGGCCAGCGTCCATTGTTTTCATACATTAAGACGGCCCTGGGTCCCTTTTTCAAATGGGTGACCCTGATTGGTGGCCTAGAGCAGCACTGAACAGATGAGTGCAACACTCATCTACCCCTGTGGCTGTACTCGTCTTCGCACTGGTGTGGAGAAGATTGCCTCCCACTGCAATCCTATACTTGGAACTGCACATTCCTTTTGTCTAGATGCTTTTAACTGCCCAACCTCGTTTTGTAAATTGTCAGCTTTTGTTGTTAAATCTGACACTGATCTCAGAAGCCAATTCTCCCTGGACACAATATTAACAATAGACTTTTGCATACTGTGCCCTGTAGAGTGCTTAACTTCTTGAAAATGTTTGGAAGATAAATATGAAAATATGAGTGCCTCTCCTGCCTGTTCACATCGTCTGGGAATTACAAATGCTTCTTCAATATTTGTGGCACCTATCTCGTGGCACTTTGCTTGTACAACTGGATCTAACCCGGCCAAACTGTTCTCTTTTTGTGTATTTATGTCACTGTCAGTAATATCAGTTTAGTAATATCGTCGGCAAAAATATCCAAGCTATCATTGAGCGACTTAGCCGGTGTTGTATCTATGTTTGCAAGTAGGTAAATAAACTGCTTTCGTCCAAATGCTGCCTGTGGCCAGGAAGTTTATCCCACGCCAAAAATGCAGCACGTTTTAAATAGGCATCATTCAGTTCGTACTTAAATTTATAATCCTTCGATGAAAACTTTTTTTAAGCAGTTCAATACACAGCAGATAGTATATTTCTTACTTATCCACGATACAATTACGCACAGTCCGCCTGCTATGAGTGTTCCTTTTGATTTGGCACTGACGCACTTAGGTGTGATTGTCACGGACTTCCTCGTTTTTCGCGCACTAAATTCCACGGAGCACAGATATCTTCACAACACCCAAAAAAAAGGACAATTACCTATGTCTAAAATGCCATTAGAAGGTGTGGAGGTCCACGGTAGGCGATGCGTCTGCTTACATCATGTTTAAGATTAGGGCTGTGTGGATTTTACATATCTCAAATAACAAGCGTGCTTACACTACTGTATTTACAATTAGGGGTGTCACTAAAATTATGCTCCCCTTTCTTCCGCTTTGCTGAAAAAAAAGTTTCTAGTCGGATATTTTTGTCGTGATGCACATACTTCCGGCCTCTCGCTGTAATAAAGCAGGTCCTGCAAGCGCTCGCGCTGCACGGATCAATTTTTCTTTGTCCACTTGGTGAATCCGTAACTGATCGGTGCGAACTAAGCGGCAATCATGGTAAGAGTTTATAATATCGTGGTTAAAGTCACGGATGGTCTAAGTGTCAGGAATATTTTGTGATAATGTTTCAGATTCATTGTACTGATATGGCACATCAAAACGGAAAGCCGATATGTAGTAGGGCGGCTGTTCCATGCAGTAGGCGCTACTTGTGCTGTATAACACATGAGCGACGTTTTTCTCGTATGCATTTATTCATAATTGTAGCTGTTCCTGCGAATATGGTTTTAAGACTGAATTCCCTTTGTGTAAAATTCACCTGGTCGTTGATGAGCGTCGAAATCTTAAAATATGGCCTTTTTTGCATCTAGGTTCAAGGTACTTGTCTATGCTTTTCGATTTGTGCGCCAAAAGGCCTTAATTATGATTACTTTTGCTGCTGCCACGCGAAGCTTGTGTTTGGCAAAGTTTTTCGCTTTTAGTTTTAAGAATTTCTTGTCGTGAAAATACGATCTCCGTAACCGTGCGAGAATTTGTCAAAACCGTAATTATTCCGCTTTCTACCAGAAAATATTAAACTTACGAGCTTTTATTGAGGGCATAGATGTTGGGGTGCAGATTACATTCCTGACAGTTTAAGGTTTTAATGTCATTTTAAACTGTGTTGGTTCCAATGGCCACAGGGTTTATTTTAACACGCGAGTCAAGCGTTTAAAAAGTCCTTGATGTGCAGCTTGAACGATGCGTTATTTGTAAGTATTACAGTCGCCTAGTTGGCCATTTCAAAGATTAGCATGCAATTTTTAAAAGCATTTTGTATCTTCGAATTGAGGCGTTAGGCAGCTGGTATGAACACTGTCTGCGGCTGCTGTATTCGGGTGCGAGTACTTCTACATTTCTGGAGTGAACTTTGTAAAGTCTTGTGAGTACAATAGCTGGAAAACCTTTGGTTGCGTTCCGTGTAAATGGTGTTCGATAATTCATTGAATTGTTTTGGGACACTTGTCGAGACAGTACCTGTTGAGTTAAAACAACGTAACCTTTTTTTCTTCTCGTTGGTGGTCTGTCCAGCTGTGAGAATAAATGTATCACACTGTATTAAAATTTAACCCTGGTTATGGAATTTAATTCATATTTTCAATGTTTCTAATTATGGTTTCATTTGCAGACGGTAGGTAAAAGCAGCAAGATGCTGCAGCACATAGACTATAGGATGCGCTGCATACTTCAGGATGGAAGGATCTTCATAGGTACCTTCAAAGCCTTTGACAAGCATATGAACCTTATTTTGTGTGACTGTGATGAATTCAGAAAGATCAAGTAAGTTTTTGACCATTTAATGATTTAAGTTTATGAAATGATTAACATATAATTGAATTGATGCATGGAAAGCTGTTTATGTCCTGTTCAGTATTGTAAACATGTTTCACTTATATTTCTCTGCTTCCACTTCTTATGGTTATGTATTGTTAAACTCTTATAAAGTTTCCTGCTGTAAGAACTTTGTACAACTTCATGTATAAAAGTCCACTAGGTATGTTAGCAGTTTTGAAGATGAGCATTTCTCCATTATTGATGTGTATTTCGCTGGTTTGCAGCACTTCAACATTCTTGGGCTTTGCCATTGCCCCTTAGTTACTGACTTAGTTTTACTAAGGGGATAATAACAGTTAAGAGAAGCAGTGGGCTTGTTGCTCACTACACCCTGCTGATGTTAAATTATCCTGGAAAAGATGCCAACTGACAGCAGTCTGAGATCAACTGTTTTGTAGAAGCTTCCATTGAAATGTTAGATGTTTAAAAATACTTTAGAAAAAGCATGAATTCTAAAAATAAAGCAAATATTCTCACTTCAGGTCAAACAAAAGACTTAAGCTCTGTTAACTAGTTAGCTGTGTATTTTTTGCATTCATTTTTTTTTTAAGTTAAGTTTTTGATACCTTTTTCTTGACTAGTTTCCACACTTGTTTAAATACCTAAGATGCTGGATCATCTAATATTGGCGGGTGCATCATTAAGCTGATGAGGGGGATGTACATTAGGGACTTGTGATGTCTTAATTTTAACTTTTCCAAACATTAACCATGTAAGTTACTGTTGCCTGTGCAGAGGAACTAGAGAGGAGCTTGTGGATTATAAATTAGCTCTCCTACTCTACCTATGCACCGCAGTGTCTATGCCAGGGTGTGGTTTAATTCACACACTTCCTGTTATGAATTATTGGTATTCTTAACTATTTTGTTTGGACATTTTTTAAACTCCAATTTCCATGAGTCTGGTTTGCTTAGGTAGATGTGAAGATAGCAAATGCACCCTGGTATGGACCAAAAGAATAATACCAAGACCCTTTCGAAAGGGTGTTTGCTGTGCAGTAGTACTAAGTGAAATCTGAAGTGGTTATCATGAGGTATGAATATGATCAGACACTGGGGAATAACTACATGAAGTACTGTGTATTATATGTAAAATTAAGTATGCTGTGGTAGTTATGCTAAGTGATAGCGGTCAGTAATAGGGAATCTTTCACAGCAAAATGAGTTAAGGGTTAATGTGGAGCATTAAAAATTAAAGGTACAAATAAAAATGCACATAGGGTCAAGTGTAACTCAATCCGCATAAAACAGCTTGCGCAGTTACCAGTGAATTGGAGCAACCCAAATACCCTATGGATCTCGCCAGTTCTGATGCGTACAGTCGGACAACAGTTGTAAATTCTCTTTTGATAGGGTCAATCAAACCACTTACATAGGGGGAGAGAAATAAACAGATGTTCCTTGAAGACTGATTAACAAACCCCCTAATCTTAAACTAAGAGTAATGCATGTAGGTGAGGTAGGACATCCTTGTTCCGTGCAGTATCTTTCACAATAATTGTGAACAGTTCAAAATTAACATTTAATATCCAGCGTTATAATAGCAGACACCTGGTTTGAGAAACCAAACTGAGGTTACGTTCATATGTTGGTTACAGGAAATTTAACATGGAACATCATACATTAATTGCACTGTTGCATGTACTGTCATAAAACTTAAGCAAGTGTCTTCGGCAGAGCTAGCTTTTTCTGTACTCTCGCCTCTTTGAAGTGTCCTTTTTGTAGTAACGCATGATTTTGCAAGTAGTCTTCCACTTGTTCAATAGGTGTTTTGCTCTCACGGCTGTGTTTGGTAAATAAACAAAGTTAAGTGAAAATGCAGCAATGTGCAAAGTCGCAAATGCATTTGTTAACCCTCCATGGTATTTTTTTTTTTCCCCTGGTAAAAAAGTTTCTGGTTAGTGAAAGACATTCAGGATGTGGCCACATGGTGTTTTAGTTCGCTTGACAGTTTGCAGTTTGAAATGCAACACGGCTAACTGGAAATTGCAGCCAAGTATTGAATCACCCCCTGATAAAATAAAAGCAAATGGACTGAGTGAGAAAATGCCTTATGAGTGTTGGGCAGCTTTCTTGTAAGGTATTCAAGATTTATAAAAAAAAAAAAAAAAAGACTTTGAGGAGATTTCTGCAATTGTTTGTTTGGCCTTTCAATCAACGACTGACAATATTTTAAACTATTGTCTCCACCCTTGGTTTTCAGTATGAACCGGTATACCGCCCAGCACTAGTAATATATACCGTTTTTTTGTTATGATATAGATTTTTCTTCTACCGCAGCACCGGTTTAAATTGCCTTAGCAACGTTCGGAACGTGGCACAACCCTGAAACTGTTTAAGGGGGACCTTTTTCACTGCTACACCGCTAAACACATGTAATGGAGTACATGCATTAGTGGAAGTGTTGCGCAGGGTCTCTTTTTCAATGCTACACCGCTAAACAAGCATACAATGGATTACATGAGGTATTGCGCGGTGAAAATGGACAGAGAACATTCCGAAACTGAAACTGAAGCAGACGATAGTTGAACATGATGACACAGAAGAACTTTTGCTGGAAAAAGGAGTCACATCTGTTGTCTGGAGATACTTTAGATTTAAAAGGTTGGATGTGGAACATTACGTTCAAATGTGTGAGTATTGTTTCTATACTGCTGGATAATACTGCAAGCCATGTTGAATTTTTTTTTTTTTTTTTTTTTTTTAATACTGTGTAATGTACCTGGGTACTGTGTAATAGTGTGACGACATGTTGACTTTATTCTCGACATTTATGATGAGTAAAATCGACTTTTCTACTTTATTCTCGCCGTTTGTCGAGATTAAAGTCGACATGTTCACTTTATTCTCGTAATTTGTTTATTAAAGTAAAACATCGTGAACTAAACATCTTAAAATGAATATTTAATTTACTAGATTTTCTCAAACCCCATAATAAGTTGTGGCACATTAAATGCTTTAAGTGTTCCCGGAGCCATGTTCATCACTAATGCTTCTTAAACTGACTTCCTCTTGTACTAAGAGGAGGCGCTGGCAACACACAGAATACATTAATTTCATGATATTCCTGTTCCTGAACATTTAGAATGCAAAGATAATACTTGATATAATTTTCATGATGAAATGCATTAAAGCATGTATT
This sequence comes from Erpetoichthys calabaricus, assembly GCF_900747795.2. Lineage (NCBI taxonomy): Eukaryota > Metazoa > Chordata > Cladistia > Polypteriformes > Polypteridae > Erpetoichthys > Erpetoichthys calabaricus. The sequence goes on from NC_041403.2 coordinate 129,502,619, forward strand.
AATCATGTGGGGGCACGGTGGCGTGGAGGTTGCACTGCTGCCATGCAGCAATGGGGTCCTGGGTGTTCCCTGCCTTGAATTTGCATATTTTTTCTGGTGGGTTTACTCGGCGTGCTTCAGTTTCCTTTTAAAGTCATGTAGGATGTGGGGTTTTGTTATGCTATATTAACCCTGCTAGTGTATGTGTTGCTCGTATTCACCCTGCGATGTGCTGGCGCCACGTTCAGGATTTGCTCCTAACTTGCACACCGAGCTTACTGGGATGGGTGCAACCCTGAATGGACAATATAATTAAACTTGTATAACGAAGATTTATTTTTTACCATTCTGTGGTCTTAAGTTTATAACTAGTTTTAATTTCACAAGGACGCTTACGTGGCAATTGGTTATGTGGAGAAAGAAAAAGGAAGGATAGGGACTGGGGGTTTAATACGTCAGAAAGAGACTGCACGCGTGCAGTAAAGAGAGCCCGCTCAGAAGAACATCCATTGAATTCTGTGTTCGTTTCTTCGACCACTAGATCACGAACCCAACATTTACACAATATTTAAGTTAAACCTATGCGATACCCATTCGTATATCCAGTTTAACACACAGCATTTAATGTGCTACATTAACTTATGACAGTGTTTGAGAAAATCTAGTGAATTAAACATTGATTTTAGGATGAAGTTTAGTTTACGACATTTTAATGACAAACTACGAGAATAAAGTGGAAATGTCGACTTTAATCTCGACAGGTTTTTTTTTTTCTCTTCACTGTGGTCCTAATTAAGCTTCCATAGGTCTTTACCACAAATAGCATTATAAATGCAAGTTGCAGTTTTATTATTTATGTATATAGCTTAGCTTGAAGCAAGGTCCATATTAATGCAGTTTGCCTTAATGATGGTTCGGTTGGTAAAGATGGCATCACCAAGTTGCACTTGTTTTATTTGGTGAATACTGCGTAATGCACCTGGGCTTTGAAGTCTTGGAAGTAATTTTATTACAGAAAATTGCACTATTTATTGTATTTTTATTATTTGTTTAAATATTATGCAGTTTAATGATAGTAAAGTTGTTTAAAAAGTCACTAACGGGTCTGTGGACAGAGGTTAACATTAACAAAGTGTAGTTTGTTTACAAAAAAATATTTACTATTTATTCCTTTTCTAAGACCTGTTCAGTGCAATACAACTTTTGACAAGCACCTCTGGATAAATGCCTCTTTGGATTGTTAAATATGTTGTCAAAATTATAGTTTAAGTTGTTTGCAAACTTTGTTCAATAAAAATGCACTATGTTTTGACTGCATCTGTCATGCAATGTGATTCCTTCTCTTCATTAGTGCCACCCCCCTTGAAAACTATCACTTTATGGGGCCATGCACACCTGTATTAATACTTGTGTGCACATTAAAATGTTTTTTTTGTACAATTCTCATGACAGTGGAATAGGTTATTCTTAGCCAGTAATTGCAGTGGAAAATGGGGTTAACATCCACTCATGCATGAGAGAAAAAAATACCGTCCAATACCGTGAAACCAGTATAATTTTGAAGAATACCGTGATATAGAATTTTGGTCATACTACTCCCGGGCCTAATTAATACTATGCTTCTTGTAGCAGACATATCCTGGTAATGATGACACTACATCTTGTGTTTTCACATTGCATTCTTCAGTATAGGCATTAGAAAGTTCTTTAAGATTAAAGGAGAAACATTACTTTGTTCATTGGTATGTGAAAAATAATTTTAGTGACACTAAAAAGTTAGCAGGGCTTTCTGCATGTGTGGGTGTACTTGGACAGACTTCCCGCCACATCTTCTGTCTTTGTCTTGGAGCATAAGGTTTGTTTGAATCATTTGTGAAGATGATTGAATGTGCTGTTAAACTTTAAAGAAATTGTTACAAGAATTTTTTTTTTTTTAACAAACTTTTCTAGACCTAAAAACTCAAAGCAGCCAGAACGTGAAGAGAAGAGAGTGCTTGGATTGGTACTTCTGCGTGGGGAAAATTTGGTTTCCATGACAGTAGAAGGTCCTCCACCAAAAGATGTAAGTTTTGATTTTATGCTTGCATTGAATATGGTATCAAGCTCTTGTTGGATTGTTAAAATTGTAATGTTTTTCAGAAGGTATGAGTCCTGATTTTTGTAATGCATAGCTAAACTGACAATATTTAGTTTGTATGACTTTATGCCAAGAAATCTCACCTGTGGCCAACAGTAATAACACGTTTTACTTGGAAGCCTCTTTTAAAATACCCAAGGACTTAGTATATTTTTGTTTTTTATTTTTGCTCAAGGTTAGCAGAAGCTAATTTTTTTTTTTTTTTAACAGTAAGCATTGTTATAGATTTTAAGTTTAAATTAAAAAGCAGGATGAAGTATGCACATTGAGCTCCAGAGGTAGAGTTTCCACAGCTGTGGCCCATTACATTAAATGCTCTGTCGCCCATAGTGCAGAGCCTGCAACATGGTATGAGAGGAACAAAGTGAATATGATAGGCCATATGGTTTTAGTAATGAAAAGCGATAAGGTGGTGACATACCATGAAAAGCTAAAGTACTTCAGAAAAGAAGGGGGTGGGGTGGAGACACAGTATATCGATTAATATCATTGATAATGGAACTGCATCTCCACAATATAGCAATTCTGGTGCCAGATTTGTCATTTATAAAAAGGACAACTCATCATACAGATATCATTAAATACCCTCAATCTGCAAAATGTTGAAGCTAGAACACAAACCTATATCAACATCAACCAAATAGAAAAAGGCAATAAGTAAAACAAATGGGCACCGTTCAAAGGGCTAGTGTCTCTGTAGAAAGGGCACTTGATAAACCAATAATTTGAATATCTCGAACAAGGCCCTCAGGTTTACAGTTTACCTCTGGTTGAAAGTTTAAACATTACTGTTCATATTTAAGGGTCAATATCCTCTCTCCAGTGGCAGATGAAAACTAGCTCCATTGTTTGTTAGAACATTAGAACAACCTAGATAAGAACAGGCCCATCAAAGCTCACCAGTCCTATCCACTTAATTCTTCTAAAAATATATCGTCTAGTTGTGAAAATCCCTGAAATCTTACTGTCTACCACACTACTTGATAGCTTACTCCAAGTGTCTATAGTTCTCTGTGTAATGAAGAATTTCCTAATTTTTGTGTGAAATTTACCCTTAAGTTTGCAACTGTGTCCATGTTCTTGATGAAATTAAACAGCTGCTCTATAGGGTCAACAATGCGATGAACCCCAAAACAGGAATGGTTTAACAGGTGGAGACCTCTGACATATTTCCCCCTCATCTTTTCTGACCTTTTTTTTTCCCCACTAGTTTAGCATTTGGCTATTGTCAGTGTCACTACTTGGTAGCATGAAGTGATATCTGGACCCTATAGAATTTGCACAGGTAGTCCAACTTCTCCAGGAATGCACATCTCTCAGCACACTCAAGGCAGAGTGCAGGAGACAGGCAGTTACTCTAGGAGAGCTGGACGGGGCAGAAGTAGTTCCTTAACCCTTCAGCAGGACTGGTATCTGCTCCTTTGGGCAAGGAGGAACAGGATGTGCACTGCCAGAGCCCTACAAAATGACCTCCAGCAGGCCACTGGTGTGAATGTCTCTGACCAAACAGACTTTATGAGGGTGGCCTGACTTCCTGTAGTGGGCCCTGTGCTCACTGTCCAGCATTTGCCATAAAATACTAGAATTGGCAGGTCCACAACTGGCACCCTGTACTTTTCACAGGTGAGAGCAGGTTCACTCTGAGCACATGTGAGAAACGTGAATGGGTCTGGAGAAGCCGTGGAGAACATTATGCTGCCTGTAACATTATTCAGCATGACCGGTTGGTGGTGGATCGGTTGGTGCGAGGAGGCATGCCCCACAGAGGGACGCACAAGACCTTTACAGGCTAGACCATGGCACCTTGACTGCCATTAGGTATCAGGATGAAATCCTTAGATCCATAGTCGGCACCCTTTGCTGGTTCAGTGGGGCATGGGTTCCTCCTGGTACACACGAGCAATGCCGGCCTCATGTTGGTGAAAGTATGCAGGCAGATCCTGGAAGGTGAAGGAATTGATACCCCATGCTCACCTGACCAATGGAACACCTCTACGACATTGTTTCGGTCTATCTGCCAGGTTGCACCTCAGACTGTCCAGGAGCTCTGCGATGCCCGTGGTCCAGACCTGGGAGGAGCTCTTCCCCACCCCCCCGACACATTCGTTTGTCTAACACAGAATTACCAAAGCCTACGAAAACTCTTAAATCCGGCCCACCTTAAATCCCTTTGCACTTTTCCGTCAGCATCTTTTGTCTTGTAAATGTGTCGATCAAGGCAAGCAGCGCTACTGTTCCATCCGCCCCCCCGCTGCAGAATGGACAAAAGTTCTTCCAGCTCAAGCCTTGATTATCTGGGGAGTCAGGTATTTAGAGTTGTATAGAGAAATAATAGATCGTATTTGGAATACATGCATTTTCATGTGTGTTCCGTTTCTACAACAATCTATGTAAAAACATTAAAAACAAACTTTTTTTCATTTTAGTAATAAATGACAAAAATATAGACAAACTCTATAATATATGATGCCTGAATTCTGTGGCGCGAGCAGTAAGAACGCTGACTTGTAATCAAGAGTCCCCCCAGGTTCGATCCTGACTACCTTGCAAATTTAGTTTAGTGTAGGAGTAGTGAGCTACTCCTTGTTAATATTATACAATAAAAACATGTGATTTGCGTTTGTAATGGCCGATGTAAATTATAGTACTTGTAAAAGCGCCTTTTTTTTTTTTTTTTTTTTTTCCTGCACTTTTATTTCTCCGTCGACAATCATGATACCTACTCTTCCCCACTCCACACAGGGATCTGATGCTGTTAGTTTTTATTTGAAACTGGGAATAACTGTAGATGTGAGTGGTGTTTTGAGACAATGGAACTGGAAATTATCTGAACTAGATGGATAAAAGCTGACACACAGACTGGTGAATCTGCCTTATTGGTATCTCGGTGTCTCTTGAATTTTATTATTCAGTTTTGAGTGTTCCTGCTTACGCTGAATTAGTATGCACCTTATGGTCCATGATGTCAAAACCACACTGACAAAAATGCATAGATATGATATTCAGAATAATTCTTTTTATGACCTGCATAGTACACTTCGGAAAACATTGAGGCACTGATGCAACATTATTCATATTCATTTGCATACTATTTTGCGGTTGTAATTGGTGATGGTGTTTTTTTTTTTTTTTAACCAACACCCCCCCCCACCACAACGACCCCCCCCCCCAGGATCTTGCCCAGTCTCCACATTTTGGTTCTTCCAGGTGTTTTTGTACTCCAGGACATACAGAGGGGTCAGATCTGCGCTATATGTAATCATCAAATTCAAATGTTAACAGTTCCCACACACTCGAGGACCATCCTTCCTACATTTACGACATGTGTACCTGTTGCAATGTACACACTTCTCTGTATGCTATGGTTTCTATTACATTGAAGGTGCACCGGACACTGACTGAGTTTTGCTTTTCTGGGGGAAGCAGCTGTCTTGGAATAGAAGCTTGTCAATGTTGCATCCTCTTCTGCAACATTGTCATGATGAAGTTCCTCTGCAAGGTGAGCAAAGAACACTCTTTTCTCAGTGGGCCTGTGCATGCCCTTGCATGGTACATGTGCATCTGATCGCCGACAGCTCAAGCATGTTGTAGCATAAGCAGCCGGCCACCCTGGTGTTCCTGCTCGCACTAAATAAGTTGCACATCTTCTGGTGCATGATGTCAATGCAGCGCCAGTGGGGGGGAAAAAAGACAAATATATGACATTTTGAAGAAATCATTGTATGAGCTGAATAGTACCAATCGCAAAACATCGTCTTACTAATGCAATACTTGAAAACAAACCGTGTCCAATTGGGTGTAAATTTATGGTACTTTGTAAAAAGTTGGCTTTTTTTTTTTTTCACTATTCTCATGCTCAGCACGATCACAGCGTCAGCCTAAATTTACAGCTGAAACCAAAAGATTATCCCTCTACATAATAGAGCTTTCTCAAGAGTCGCCATCCCTTGGATGTGGTCTAGAAATCTCTAGAACTGCATATTTTAAGTCCATGACTAAGTGGTAGCATTCTTTAATAGGTTTTAACACTTGTTGCCAGTGAACCAGGTCAGAAGAATAAATAAACCTCTTTGATCCCACAGGTCAGGGTTTTAAAGTATTGATAAAATGTTGAGGTTCGGGCTTCTGGGTATTGATATGAATTTATGTATTGACATAATCTATATTTTCTTTCTGAAGTACTTTGGCTTTTATAGTTTGTGTAATGGCACTTGGAGTAGAGTTGAAGATGGGCCTTCTTGATTATAGTGTTACACTTCTCTGCTACAGTTTGTAGGATTATATTGGGGGTAGTTAGGTTCAGGTTAGTGATGTTGTTTGAAGTGGTTCCAAAATAGTATAGTCAAGAATGTCACAATTTTTCACTTGTAGTAAAGATGCAGTCAAACTTAGGTATTGTCAGATGGTTTTCTTTAACACTAGAATCCCTGAAGCCTACAAAAATTGTAATTCCGGCCCACCTTAAATTCATCTCCATCAGCGTTTTGTTTTGTGAATGTGTCGATCAGGCGCAAGGAGCCTGCCTGTCCCAATACCCTAGCCCCCAAAACACCCATCCCCTGCAGTTAAAATTCGTATGGGGATGGCAAGGGTTTGGGTGGGGGAGTTTTCCCAGCTCAAGTCCTTATTTCTGCTGTGTGTGCCCTGGAATTGTATAGGGCAAAAAATATAGCGTTATTTGGAACGCATGCATTTCATGTGTGTTCTGTATCTACAACAACATGTGTTGAACATATAACCTAAAACGTTTTTTTCACGTTATAGTATTAACAGCAAAATTAACATTAAGTGTATTTTGTGTGAAGACTGAAGTCCAAATATCAAATTGCTTAAACAAAAAGTACATGGATAACAAAACAAATGCGCTTTTATTCAAGAATATAACTGAAGAAAAATAAATTGGGTTTGAGTACAGCTTGGAAGGTGCAGGGGTAAGAACTGCTGACTCATAATCAAGAGGTGACGAATTCTGATGCTGGCCCCTTCCCAGAATTAATGTTTTGAGTAGTGAGCTGCTCTTATTGTTACTATCTTGTATATAAATGTCTCCGCTTGGAAGTATATATTTCTGTCTGTCCTGGAAGTGGGAGATGGAGTCGGGGTAAGAGCTCCACCTCCGAGGAAACAAACTCTCTTAGCTGCTAATACACAAGGGAGGCGAGCACATCGGCAAGACTGTACCCCTTTTACTTTTCCTCCTGCCGCTAGCACACAAGTGAGATGAGCATGTTGGCCCAGAGTACATAATTTTTTTATTTTTTTTATTTTTTTTTTTTTTTGAGGATTTCAATAGTTTCTAGGATCCTGGGCTTTTACGGCATGGGCTTACACATCTAGTTATCCAATAAAAATATACATTTGATTTGAGTCTAACAGCCGGTGTAAATTTATGGTACTTCGTTCGTGCTTCCCCCGATCTGATATTGCTGTTTTCACACAGCCGTGCTATAAGAGGTGAGCTCAGATGTGGATGGGGGCTCTACACTGGAGAAAGAGAACAGAAGACCTCCCCGCAAGAAACATCCACTCACACACAAGAACGCAAATGTACCATGCGTAAAGTCAAAAGATGGCACCATTTGGATGCAGTAAAAGGTCGGGTCTCATCCTGCCAGTCAGTCTGCCCCATAAATGTCCATTTTTGAAACAGCAAGGCTTACAGAGCTTGCCAGGGTATTTTACAAGGTACTTATCTTTCTACAACGTAAAGTCAGAAGTAGACTGCAGAGCTTCCCGTGTGTAATCTTCACGGGCAGTGCAGTGCTGACACTTCAGTATGCAAGCAATGCTACAAGAATGCATGCAGACTTTTTTTTGGTCACATAAATCATCGGAGTTGCTCACGCACTGGTGTCTAGCTGCAGGTGGAAGCTTGTGTCGCACTGCAGTCTGCTTGTGACTTTATGCTGTAGGAGGTAAATAGAAGTAAACATACAATATGGTGTTTATATAATTAACATGTTTTTTCATATAAAGACCATCGCAAACAGGACTTTGCCTGATATCTTGGCAAGCTTTGTAAAACCTTGCTGTTTTGACTAGGGACACATGTTGGGCAGACTGGCTGGCAGGATGACACCCGACTCATCCAAACAGTGCCATCTTTCACCTTTACGCTTGGTGCAGCTGCGTTCTTGTTTGTGTGAGTGGACATTTCTTGCAGGGAGGACTTCTGTTCTTTCTCCAATGTGGGGCCCTCATCCACATCCAAGTTCCTTCCTCTGTTATGGCATGTTTTTATTTGAAAACAGCAGTGTCAGATCATGGGGGAGTGTGAATGTGACTGAAAATAAACTGAATTTAAAAAAAATAAAAATAAATAAATAACCTTTTAAAAGTGCCATAAATTTACACCAGCTGTTACAGGATCAAATCAAATGTCTGTTTTTTTATTGTATAATACTGTAGTAACAATAAAAAACAGCTCACTACTCAAAACAGTCACGCCTGGAATCAAATCGGTGACCTCTTCATTACGAGTCAGCAGTTCTTACCGCTGCACCACCCAAGCTGTCATGTCATGTGTTGTCATGTCAGTGTCGTACCCTAACTGGATTTAGTTTTCTGTTAAGTTCTTGAACTTGTACATTTTGCAAAAGTATTTGATATTTGCACTTCAGTCTTCACACATTATACTCCATGTCTACATTTTGTCAATTTACTAAAATATGAAAAACATTTAAGTTGTGTTCAATTTCTGCCTCTCATTTCATCTTACATTTGCACAGATCGCTATAGACACGGAGCACACATGAAATGTATGTATTTCTTTTATTTTAATCATTCCGTACAAATAGATCAATTTTTACAAAAAATAGGATTGAAAAGCAAATCAAACCCCACCCCTGCGAAGGAGAGCATGGCCAAAGGAGTAACACTTAAGGCATGTAAACATGCCTAAATTAGAGTTTAATAGGGCAAAAAAGATAAATGGTTAAGGAAAAGAAATGCGGAAATAATTATTATTGCTCTTGGTTTGTAAGGTGATTTGAAACCAGTCAATATCACTTTGAGATTTTGTTCATGCTCAAGTCTAGACAGGAGAACTGTTTTGATACTTTGCATATGCTTAGAATAAAACATTAAATATCTTGCCTGCATACCCCTTCATTTGTAGATATCAAGTACAGTCAGATCACTCTTGAATAGTAAAGTCTGAATAAATGAGTCAAGACTGTTTTGTTTTGGATATGTGAGTGAATAGGTTATAAAAAGGACTTGATCTGTTGGATAATCATTACTTTCTTTACAGACTGGAATTGCTAGAGTACCTCTTGCTGGTGTTGCTGGTGGCCCTGGTGTGGGAAGGGCTGCTGGTAGAGGAGTACCAGCAGGAGCACCAATGCCTCAAGCTCCAGCAGGACTTGCAGGTCCTGTGCGTGGTGTTGGAGGACCTTCACAACAGGTGTGTAGTGCTTCTTAATATTATGCAATTCTGAACAGTGATCTTTGTAATCTTTTGAAAATATTTTTAATATGAATTTTTCAACTAATGTTGGTCACATGTGACTACTGTAAACAATTGTTTAGTTTTTGTGGTTATTTGTTAACACACTTTGACCTATTAGCAAAGATTTCAGAAACATTGTTTATATGGCAATTTGTTTTCCTTTTTTGTAATGCTTTTGCTATTTCTAATATCTAATCTGAAGCTTTGAATTCCTTTCAGATTCATTATATGTAGCTCATTGTATTTCTTTATTAGGTGATGACTCCTCAGGGACGTGGTACAGTAGCTGCAGCAGCTGCAGCAGCAGGTGCCAGTATTGCTGGGGCCCCAACACAGTATCCACCTGGTCGTGGTGCTCCACCTCCACCAATGGCCAGAGGGGCACCCCCTCCAGGTATGTTCTGTTTTTCAACATTTATGATCAAAATTGAGGTAGCTCCATAAAAAATTCATATTGAAGTTGGTATTCCTTCAGAGATGTCTTGAGTATTGAAGTACTCTAGAAACTAGCATGTTTTTCTCTTAACAGAAAACTGATATTCCATATTTGGCTGAATACATGTGTTGAACTGTTAATACATATGGTACTGTAAATCTTTCTTGGTCAGAATTATGTGGTCTACTGACAAGACAGGTGTCCATTGACCCATATCATGTACATGGTTCCCCCCCCCCCTATTTAAAATGCTATAATAAAAATGACCATTCTGTACACTTTAATGTAGTTGATTTTGTATGTACTAAGGTTTGAGAAGTACCTAAAATAATACTGGTCTGATTTTGTACAGAGTTGTAAATTTGTATTCCACATTCTTCCAGACATAGTGATTGCACGGCAAAAGATCAGCCACTTCGTTCCCTCCACATAATGGGTGTTTGTGTGCTTTAAATACGTCTGAACACTTCATTTAAAAAAAAATAATAATAATTTTTAGAGTTCACGTAAGTTGCAGGTGGCAAACTTCAAGCACATTGTGGATACTGAGATGAATTAACATGTTTTTGAGAGGTAGTCATTGAGTTGTTACAGGCAGTCTCTTTTGCAGTGACAGGGATTAAACGTTTTGTGGAACCAATTATGTGAACTTTTCTGCTCTGTCAGTTTGGCTGCATTAACTGCGTTGTCTGGGGGTTTTAAATGTTACTGTGGTGGGCAGGGCATTAGTTTGCAGCAGAAACAACTGAATTAGCTTCTACTTGATTGGAATTACTGTGCTTTTTTATTGCAGTTTTCGTAATTGTCTGGTTTTGCAAGTGTAGCAGCTCTTAATACGCATCTTGTTTAGGGTGAACTTTACCTGGTAATCTTACATGGGTGGAGTGACAGCTTTGAGATAATAAAGTTGGTATTTTTAAAGTGTTAAGTGCTTGGGTAGAGTTTGCAGTCTTACTCACACTGAAAGCGTTGAATGAACCACTGTTAATGGTAGGATCTGTGAGATGACCGTTTGTTTTTCCCATTACCTTTCCTTGCCCTTAAGTCATTAAAAAACTTGACAGTGATTGACTTATTGCTTGTTTGGGATATGAGAGGATTGTGTTATATATTGTTACTGAAAGTACCGAAAATTCCAATTTTTGTAATGGTACTATTACTATCAGTTGGGGAATTATGGTACCAGAAGTAAATAGCCTTGAAAGACCTTGTGCTCAACATTTTGTTGTTCCTTTCTTTTGACTCTGTGGGGGACACCCCCAACCCACTTTGATACATCAGTGCAGTGTTTGTTCAACTATGGGTTGCCAAATTCTCAGACTGACCACAGACGCCCTAAAAGAAAGGGATAGAGATTAGGAACTCCCTGGTGCTAGATTGAAATGTCAAAATGAAAACATGCGAGGAATTAGGATATGACTATTTTCAGGGTGTTTATAAAGGTCAAGTGGTTTGTGTGTGGGGGCCAGTGTTATATGCAAATCAATTTTTCAGTGGAAATGATCAACATCTCTGGCTATTATGGCCTATGTTGAATCCAAATCTGTTGCAGAGGTGCAAAGAACATTTTTGCTTTAAACTTAATGTGCCTTGGCATAGAAGAATTCCTTGTCTCACTGTATGAAGTGGTCCTATGTCCATCAACTGATATGTGTTTGTTAGACCACCGAGAACCGTAAGAACACCAGAAAATATGAAATGAGCAGTAGACATTAAACAACCTCAGATGGTATACTTGAAATATTTCAAACTGGTCTCATCTTCAAGATTTATTCAATTGCCCATATAAAAGAGAAAAAAAGCTTAATTTCAAAAAAGAAAGCATTTTTTTTAAACTGTTTTATACCCCAAATTTCATTTAGTAATTTGTGAACTGATGTAGAAAAATGTGGTTAGTGGTGGAGCTCATTTTAAAAATGTTAAATTTAAGATCATGTAAGCAAGTGGCATCAATTACATTTTTTAACTACTTCCTTCCTTAGTTGACACATGGTCCTGGATAAGTGACCTTTCATACTATCTTTTCAGAAATCCTCCTATCCTTGTTCTGCAATAACTTTCAGCTTTATTAAATTTTGCACTAAGCATTTCCACTGATAGTGATATACCTCAAGAGTCTGTTCCCTGGTTTAGATAGATAGATAGATAGATACTTTATTAATCCCAGGGGGAAATTCACATATTCCAGCAGCAAAAAATATTAAAGAGTAATAAAAAATGCAGGCAAAAAAAAAAAAAAATAGACAATAACTTGAATAATGTTCAACGTTTACCCCCTCTGGTGGAATTGAAGAGTCGCATAGTTTGGGGGAGGAATGATCTTCTCAGTCTGTCAGTGGAGCAGGACAGTGACAGCAGTCTGTCGCTGAAACTGCTCCTCTGTCTGGAGATGACACTGTTTAATGGATGTAGTGGATTCTCCATAAATTGATAGGAGCCTGCTGAGTGCTCGTTGCTCTGCTACGGATGTCAAACCGTCCAGCTCTATGCCAACAATAGAGCCTGCCTTCCTCACCAGTTTGTCCAGGCGTGAGGCATCCTTCTTAATGCTGCCTCCCCAGCACACCACTGCGTAGAAGAGGGCACTCGCCACAACCATCTGATAGATTTTAAGGTAGTAATAGTAATAGGTTTAATCCCTGTATTGTATGTGTTGTAACAAAAAACAAAAAAGCATAAGATTTGGAACACCTGCAGGTGAATACTGTGTAACTGAAAATAACCACAAGTTAATAAATTCATTGAAAAGGCAAAAAGTAGGCTTTATAGACACAGATCTCAAAGTGACTGCTTCAAGTTGGGGTTCCTTCAGGTTAACGCAGGAAGAGGTGTCTGCCTTGTGCCCTATGCTTGCTTGATTAGACACCAGCTACCCCATGACCCTGCTCCTGATAAATGGTTTTGGATTAATGGGGTATTGTTGTAATAGGTTTGGTTCCCCTTTTATCTTGGTAATCACATTTGAAATATGCTTGAAAGGAAACATGAATAATTTTTATTTTTGTTTCCATTTGTCTTTGTGACACCATTTTCATTATGGTAATCCTTGATTTAAAAAAAAAAAAAAAAAAAAAAAACGCTACAGAATTCATAATGGAACCACTGCTTGTAGCAAGGCAGTGAGGTTTGATATAAACTGTGAAACAGTCCCCTACCACCATACCCTCTCCTCTACCTTCTCTTACATGCTGAAGAATTCAAACCATAGCTCGTGCCAGAACAGGGAGACATGTGATTATCTAGCTCAATATGCAGTGGTGTGGTGCATTGGGTAAGCTCACAGTTGTGCTACCTGATTTGGGGCTGGTGGTGGTTTGGAATGGTGTTATGGGAAGTTAATTTGCTCTAGTAATGTTATGATACCAGCATTGGGTCCAAAAGCTGGTATCAATACTGAAGTCAAAATACTAGTCCTCTTAGTGTACTAAATCAGTGATGGCATCACTTACTGCTTTAGACCTGAATTTGATAGATGTTTCAGTTACCCTGAAATCTAATCTCCTTCCAGTTTAGATGAAACTGTAGACACCTGGATTCTTTGTACTAATTGAAAATAAGACATTTTATATCTTCCCTTTTTCACAGGAATGATGGGTCCCCCACCTGGCATGAGGCCACCAATGGGCCCACCAATGGGAATGCCTCCTGGTAGAGGTGCCCCAATGGGAATGCCTCCTCCAGGAATGAGGCCTCCACCACCTGGAATGCGAGGTAATCAGATATTTTTTTCTGTAAAGACCTAATAACTCAGTTGCATTGAATTAGATTGCTAAAAATGTCTATTTAAATTAAGCAGATGCTTTGTAGCATAAACTTCAAGTCTGCTTACTCTAAATGTTACTAGACTGTAACCAAACTTTCAAAGTTTAGTCAAGATGAAACTTTAAATAAATGTTTGTAAAATCTATTTTTTTTTTTATTTTTTTTTTTAGGACCACCTCCACCAGGCATGCGTCCGCCTAGGCCTTAAGTTAAGATTGCACTAAGGAGCTCTTCATACTCTACAGGAAAACTCAAGTTTCCTTATTTGTTGTACTGTGGGACTAGTGGGCTTCACAAGCTACATTCACCATTCTGTATATTTTTATTTTTTTTACTTGCAAAATTTTAATAAAATTTGATGGATGGTTTACTATATTGCAGCCATTCAAGAATTTGCAGGACCAACAATTTAGAACGATTTCCCAAGAAGTCATTTTCTAGTATTAACAGGCATATTTCATTAGCTTTGCTTCAATTATGAACATATGCACTGAAGCAATTACTGCAATGATATGTTATGAGTGATTATGAATTTCCCTTACACAGATGTGATATCCAAGTTAGACATATAAAACATCAGTTGTGTTAATGGTACATGCAATTGCCTCCTGGCTTCAGAGTCCATGGTTAAAATCATGATCTGTTTTTAGTGTGAAATCTGCATGTTCTCCCTGTGTTGGAGTGGATTTTGTTTTGGGTAAATTGGTCATTCTCCAAAATTTCAAAGATGTCTGTTAATAGTAATTGGCAATTGTATATTGAGATTGTGTTCTGCAAGGCACTGCTTGACTACCCAGTGAAAACTCCATCCAGTGATCATTCTGAGATGGTTATAAATCCATCCCACAAGAATCCAGAGGCCCCGACCTGGGTTTTGATATGTCAACTATAAAGAAATCCAGCGGCTTTTCTTGACATGCGGAGTGTTTGACTCTTTCTCCTAGACTTGATACAGGTTAGATCAGGTGTGTCCTACTGCAGTCCTGGTGGGCCAAATTGGCAGCAGGTTTTCATTGTAATCATCTTTATTAGTTAGCTGTTTTTGCTGCTGATTAACATTAGCTTTAGTTTTACTTGATGTGACTCGGACCCCTTAGTTTTTTTGTTTTTTTTCTCTCCCCTTAATGAGCCACCTGTCAATAATGAGACACAAAACAAGCCACAACATGATCAGCTAACCTGAAAATAAAGGTGAAAGTCTGTCATGTTGGTCTGCTCAGGTCACCAAAACATCTTGACAGTGGTCATAGAAGAAAAACAGGAAATCGGGAGCAAGAAGTCATGATATTCCGTAACATCTTTAATTAACAACAAGAATTGGCTTCTCATTAAGAAACTGGTTGGAGTGAAATTGGTCTGTTGGCTCGTTTCACATTTCATATGTTTGGCTGCCATTTAATAAAGAAATCAATTCAGAGGACTGAATCCTTAAAAACAGGGCTATTGAAATGAAGGAAAAAGGAGTTGATTAGCAGTGAGAACTGCTTGCTGATTAGGAAAAGGGTTAGAATGAACACCTGCAGGTATTATGGCCCACCAGGACCAGAGTTGGACACCCCTGGGTTAGACGATTGAGTATTGACCAGGAGGGTACACTTGATTGCAAGGAGTAAGTCTTTACCACCATTTAGTTGTTTTACAGTGTTTTACACAGAAGTATTCCTAAAGGCAGTTTCATTTTTAAATTGTTTTGGGTGTATTAACAATTTTTGTACATCACCAACTATTTTTTTTTTTTTTTTGTGTAGAAAATGTTTATGCCATTAATTGTTTAAAGGTAACTTTAATTGCCTGCTTTTAATTTCATGTTTTCTATGAAGTTAATCAGTTTAGTTGGGCGTGTACTGTTTTGCATTGTATTGTCATTGATGGTTTTGAATTTATTTAGATGCACACAGATTGACTGCAGCCCCCTTCATTTGATTTAAAACTTTTTTTAAATGTATGAGATGTAATTCTTGTTTCACCACAACATGGCCACTTTTCACAATTGAAAAGTCCCTTGATAAATCTGAGGTGTTGCACATAATCTAGATTAGTATAGCAACAAATACAATAGAAAATTACTGGAGGTCTGGTTTGGCAGAGTGGATGATGAGGAATGGCAAGTCGTGGATGTTTTGAATGCAGAGTTGTGCCATGTAAACCTGGAAGGACCTATTTGGACCAGCCAATTTTGAGAAGTTGGAGATTTCATGTTCTGAACATTATATGCAAATGTTTAAATATTAATAATAAAAAAACTACAGTTCAACATTTGTCCGAGAATTAAATGAAAGGTTATAAATTTAGCTTATAAAATGATTAAATACAAGTGCATCAAATGGAAAGTTTCAGTATATTCCAATATTTAGTGCTGTTTTCCTGCTTTTAACTGTTAACAGCCTCTGTTTTTACTTTAACATTAATGAATGTGCACAAGTGAAGTTGTTAAATACAGAATAGAGCATCCAAGAAATGTAGTACAAGATGGGTGTTTGGGAAGTCTTTACATACATCTGTTTAATGACTATCACTTATGGCTAGGGTTTGAAAGTCTTCACAGCATCTTATAACTTGGAATTTTTGCTTTATTTTTATATTACATATCTGCTTTATATGGTTAACGTGTTTAACATTTTAAAACTTAAATGTGAGCTACTTTTAGTCAAATTAGACCAGGGTTTAAATTAAATGTTGATAGCTCAATATGTGAGGTTTGTTTGGGCCAAATGTATGTAAATGACTTGGTTGAAGATGTCAACTGTAGAAATGAATGCTTGTACCAAATTTGCTAGAAGCTGATTTTTGCAGAAGCCATGACTGTACAATGAGGCTTGGGGTTGGATCACTGTGTTAAGATCAGTTGTGAGCCAGAGAGGCTGTTTGGCTATTGTCTGCTTTGTAACCCTGAAAACCAGCAGACTACAAATATACATTTACATAAGCCTTACTGCTCAGTTCAGATTTTTTTTTTTTTTGCTAAATTAGGACTTTCCTAAGTGTGGGTGACCTATATCCAACTAACACATTTGTCCTCCGAAATGACATGCATGCACTCATTGATGTTTAAGTGTACAAGTCATCTGTGTCGCCACCAGCTAAAGTCATATTTGTAAGACGACCTTGGGTGTTAAAACTAAGTGGACACGCTAGTAGGTAATGTCTCCACTAGAGCAAAATGTGATGGATACAAAAGTAATAGTGAACTGTACATTGTTGGGGGGGGGGGGTGGCCGGCCCAGATGGCTAACTTTTTGTTTTCAGTTATGGGTGAACCAAGAGATTTAGGGGTATGAGAAAAGGACCCAGAAATGGTGGAACAATGTCTTACCACAGCTGTTTTTATTGCTGTTTTGCCATGGTGCTGGCTGCTGATTGCAACGCTAAGCCCATGTGTACAGGCAAAAAGGCAAAAGTGAGTTCCGATTTGACTGTTCACATTCATGTTACATTAACATGAATCTGGTGTATATCTGATGTAAGACCACCTAGCTTTTGTGTCGCATTAAAGCAAAAATTGTATTTGAGACCCTTCATCCTGATTATGAGAATGTAGCCGATTTGTGGTTTCCCCAAAAGTGGAAAAATTCAAATGGTCTGCCATCTTGCGTTGAACGGCACACAGTTTGTCCATTGCTTGTTGGATAGGCAGCAGTTGATTAATACTTTAAAAAAAAAAAAAAAAAAAAAAAAAAAAATCAACACAATAGCATATCACCTGTCTATAGTTGTAGGTGTCTAAAGGCCTGGCACCACAGTTCAAGGCTAGTTTGTTCTCACCTTGCACCTAATGAACCTTAATTGGTTAGTGTGTGTGATTAATGGAAGGCAGGATAGATTAATTCTTAAGATTATTATGTAAAGATTGCTTTCTCAGATTTTATAACTTAAAATCACCTAATATGGTTTCTTGTAAGTAATGATACAGTTCGTTACATTTCTGCTTATCTACAGAAATGGCCTAATTTTGTTTTTGGAGATTTGAAGTTATTCTGTGTCTCAAAATTAATTCAAAATGCATTAGCATCAGGAAGGATTTTTTAATACTCTTACTTCTGCCTCATCATTGGCTGGCTTGAACTCTTGTTATAGTTTAAAAGACTGCAGTTTATTTGCGGAGGGTTTTAACTGTGGGCACTTCATAGTGTATTTGATACCTCGCTATTTTAAGGGTAAGCATGATTACTATATAATCGCAGCCTCTCAATCGCATTCTAATGTATTTATTACATAGGGGGCTGTGATCAAATTGTCTCTTTTAGTTAGATTTAATTGGCAGCTTTCTTTAGATCTCATTTGAACAATAAGCATTACTGTGTCTCTCTGACCTATAATTTTTTACTCATTAAATTTTTTTTTTAATCAAAGGAAAAGCCTAGTTTCTCCATACATGTATTGACCTTTGATAGAAAGTTAAGGGGGTAATAGCAGCTACAGTATTATGTTCATGTGCTTTTCACAGCAAACAAAATGAGGCCCAAGGATGTTCAGAGTAAAGCTGCTGAAACAAACAGTTGGTTGAGGTGTGGTGGGAGTCTGGGGAAGAGTGGGTGGTGGAGCCAGGAAGCATTTGAGGGGTTATGTTTCTGGACATTTTAAAACATAAAATGGAGCTAGTCTGCATTATACAAGGTGGAAGTGTGGAGAAAATTTCTTAGTTTAAAAAAAAAAAAAAAATTAGCATGAGAAAAAAGTGGAAATTGCTGTCTAAAGCTAATGTAGTATAACTTGAACCCCAGAGAGAGCCCTCATCCTTGCCAGATCTATTCAATAGCTCCTTGTAAATTTCTAAGTGATAATGCATTTGACACTTGATTATACAGTAGTAAGTTAACCTAAAATTAAAACACGGTGTATAAAAATGTGATACTCTGGAGGATATCAGTGGTGACTATACAATAATGACCTTGTATGAAGAGGTGGGTTTCATTCCAGATTCAGAATATGATTCATCACATTATGCAGCTTTTCCAGTGATTTTAAGTTGTAGCCTTACATAATCTTAACAAGTCTGTGGTATTTGGCGATGGTGCTCTCAAGAAGGCTCCTTGTGTGATGTGACATGTCCGATGACTCAGTCAGTTTAGTCCTACAGATCGATTTGACACAAAACAATTGATTTTTATATTTAGTTGTAAGGCTGAGCTCTGTATGGTTGACAGCCAATGCATATAATGCAGTGACGAGGAATGAGAGTTTTTTGGACCATGCAAACAGAAGAGAGGCTGGTCTGTCTGGTGTCTCGTGTTTTTCGTACCACAACAGAATGGAAGAAAAAGACACAAGGGGGTTGTAGCTGTTAGAAGTTCATACAGTGTTGGCTCTCTCAGGCACCATAGTTAGCTGTCAGAAAAAAAGTCAATACATGATTATCTAAAAGTGATATGGTCCAACAACCAGCTCAGCAAGTCTGATATACCCACTGTGTGGCCTTAATGTTTTGCCTGTGCCTGCGTGCTGTGAGACACTTGTGCAAACAGTGTGCTGCCCATACAAGAGAGCCATGGAATGGAAGGTCTACAGTACCCCTTTTTGTCCAGGTGGTAGAATGGGATGTCACAGAGGCTTTATCCATTTTTAATTAGTGGTTTGTGCTTAGTCTTTCCATTTTTGTCTTCACTGTATTGGTACAGATTTGATGATCAGTATGGCCTATATGGATTGTATTTGGCATATATTACCTACATTGCCTTTTGGCTGTCTAAAATCTGAAACAGTATAAAGCTGAAATGGTCGGGCTGCAATTTTAATTAAAGTTCTGTGAAAAAATTGTTGAGCGTGGTTTTTATCCAATAAATCGTTAGACTTGCTATGGAAGGCATTTTAATCCAGCAGGAACTGCAGTGGCAAGTGAACAAACATTTAAATGGGGAATTAAAGGTGTAGTCTGTAGTTGGGCACAACTCTTTGCATTGCAAGCTAATTTTCGTGTGAGGATAACTTTTTTTTTAGAATTGGATCATGTTTATAATATATGGTTGAAATAGTTTTACTGTCAAATAAATGCAAAGAGTACGCGACACGTGTTTACGAATGCCGTGAATGTAATTACCCCGATCTACATGCTGTCAAATAAACGAACCACACGCCGTGGCGCAACGTTAGGGGCATCGCCTCTGGCGCTGACGTCCGAGGTTCGATTCCCGAGAGGGAGTGCAGTGGAGTGTGTACGCCTGATGAGCCCAGAATTAGGGCGAAACACGTGTCGCGTACTCTTTGCATTTATTTGACAGTAAAACTATTTCAACCATTCTATGATCTGCTTCTCACAAACTGAGTGCACCGTGGCGGATATTAGCAGATTGCTGGCCAACCACAAGCGTTATCTGGTAGGTAACCACCCCATACAATCAGATTGTGACACAGACTATGAATGCCATGAATATGTGTGTGTGTATATATGTATATATGTGTGTGTGTGTATATGTATGTATGTATGTATGTGTGTATATATAAAAAAAGTATCCCTCGCAAGTGAGTATTGGAACCACTGCTCCTTTTAATTTACACAATCTGGATAAGAATACAATAAATAAGTTGGTCAGGTTTGCAGGTGGAGTTCAATTGTTACTTAGGAACTTGGGCAGATTTTTGGCAGTTAAAATTTAATGTATTAAATGTAAAATGTATAAATTAAAAATGTTATTTAAATACACAGGGAGGTGTGAATATTGGAAGTACTGTACACCATATGAGAGGGATTTTGGAGTCCTAGTGGACTTGTCACAATATACAGTGGTGTGAAAAACTATTTATTTGCCCCCTTCCTGATTTCTTATTCTTTTGCATGTTTGTCACACAAAATGTTTCTGATCATCAAACACATTTAACCATTAGTCAAATATAACACAAGTAAACACAAAATGCAGTTTTTAAATGATGGTGTTTATTATTTAGGGAGAAAAAAAATCCAAACCTACATGGCCCTGTGTGAAAAAGTAATTGCCCCCTTGTTAAAAAATAACCTAACTGTGGTGTATCACACCTGAGTTCAATTTCCGTAGCCACCCCCAGGCCTGATTACTGCCACACCTGTTTCAATCAAGAAATCACTTAAATAGGAGCTGCCTGACACGGAAAAGTAGACCAAAAGCTAGACATCATGCCAAGATCCAAAGAAATTCAGGAACAAATGAGAACAGAAGTAATTGAGATCTATCAGTCTGGTAAAGGTTATAAAGCCATTTCTAAAGCTTTGGGATTCCAGCGAACCACAGTGAGAGCCATTATCCACAAATGGCAAAAACATGGAACAATGGTGAACCTTCCCAGGAGTGGCCGGCCGACCAAAATTACCCCAAGAGCGCAGAGACGACTCATCCGAGAGGTCACAAAAGACCCCAGGACAACGTCTAAAGAACTGCAGGCCTCACTTGCCTCAATTAAGGTCAGTGTTCACGACTCCACCATAAGAAAGAGACTGGGCAAAAACGGCCTGCATGGCAGATTTCCAAGACGCAAACCACTGTTAAGCAAAAAGAACATTAGGGCTCGTCTCAATTTTGCTAAGAAACATCTCAATGATTGCCAAGACTTTTGGGAAAATACCTTGTGGACTGATGAGTCAAAAGTTGAACTTTTTGGAAGGCAAATGTCCCGTTACATCTGGTGTAAAAGGAACACAGCATTTCAGAAAAAGAACATCATACCAACAGTAAAATATGATGGTGGTAGTGTGATGGTCTGGGGTTGTTTTGCTGCTTCAGGACCTGGAAGGCTTGCTGTGATAGATTGAACCATGAATTCTACTGTCTACCAAAAAATCCTGAAGGAGAATGTCCGGCCATCTGTTCGTCAACTCAAGCTGAAGCGATCTTGGGTGCTGCAACAGGACAATGACCCAAAACACACCAGCAAATCCACCTCTGAATGGCTGAAGAAAAACAAAATGAAGACTTTGGAGTGGCCTAGTCAAAGTCCTGACATGAATCCAATTGAGATGCTATGGCATGACCTTAAAAAGGCGGTTCATGCTAGAAAACCCTCAAATAAAGCTGAATTACAACAATTTTGCAAAGATGAGTGGGCCAAAATTCCTCCAGAGCGCTGTAAAAGACTCATTGCAAGTTATCGCAAACGCTTGATTGCAGTTATTGCTGCTAAGGGTGGCCCAACCAGTTATTAGGTTCAGGGGGGCAATTACTTTTTCACACAGGGCCATGTAGGTTTGGATTTTTTTTTCTCCCTAAATAATAAAAACCACCATTTACAAACTGCATTTTGTGTTTACTTGTGTTATATTTGACTAATGGTTAAATGTGTTTGATGATCAGAAACATTTTGTGTGACAAACATGCAAAAGAATAAGAAATCAGGAAGGGGGCAAATAGTTTTTCACACCACTGTATATATATATATAAACAGCCAAACAGTTAACTGAAGAGATCAAGAGTGGTAATGGGATACAGTACTAGGTTGTATATCCTGATTACATGGTGTTCAGTTTTTTTTTTTTTGACCATTTTTGTGCCATTTATCTAATAATCCTGTAATTATCTGCTTTGTTACCAAATCCCATCTTGTGTTCCTTATGTTTTGTGGATGATTCCCCAAAAGACAGGACCACCTGCCAATCACCACCAGTAGTTGCTCTACAATCTATAAATATGTAGGGTCTTCCATTGTTCCTGGAAGTTCATTTTGAGTGTTGTATAGCGCTGGTTATAAACTCCAGTCCTGGAGGGCCGCAGTGGCTGTAGGTTTTCATTCTAACCCTTTTCTTAATTAGTGACCTGTTTTTGCTGCTTTTAATTGTCTTGCTCTTGAAGACTCGTACTCCTTAATTGTTTCCTTTACCTTAATTAGCAGCCAAACAATAATGAGATACAAAAAGAGCCAAAACAGGACCAGCAAACTGTGTCCATCATACAGTATCTGAAAATAAAGATGAAGGTTTAAGGAATGATAATCTACTCGGTTCTCAAAAGATTTGAACATCCATCCATCCATTTTCCAACCCACTGAATCCGAACACAGGGTCACGGGGGGGTCTGCTGGAGCCAACACAGGGTGCAAGGCAGGGAACCAATCCCGGGCTGGGTGCTAACTCACCGCAGGACACACACACACACACCAAGCACACACAAGGGCCAATTTAGAATCGCCAATCAACTTAACCTGCATGTCTTTGGACTCTGGGAGGAAACCCACGCAGACACATTTGAACAGTACTCGCAGAAAAGAGAAAATCAGCAATTTTGTATGTATGATATTGCACAAAGAGAGTAGCAACAAGCCATGGAATTAAGCAACTGGTTGGAGTGAAATTGGTTGTTGGGAGGCTGAGGCCCTGACTTAGTTGGCCTTCTGGACTCCACATTTCATTTCTGTTAGGGTGCCATTTAAAGAAAGAAATGAAGCAATTCATAGGTGAACAAATCTCAAAAAAACAATTCCAATGAAAGGAAAAGGAGTTTATTACTAGCAAACACTGGTCACCAGTTAAGAAAAGGGTTAAATGAAATGAATGAAAACCTGCAGCCTCTGTGGCCGTCCAGGACTGGAGTTTGAGATCACTGTTCTAGGGAGTGGAGTGTTTACTTGTGTTTTGCTGTGCTTTGTACCTAATGTCTCTTAATTGGGCAATTATGGAACTATTTATGTGACGTATGTGCTTTGGGACTCCCAGTTATTGACATGTAATGTGTGACGTACTAATCCAAGGAGGTTATGCATAAATTATAGAATGCATTATTGAGGTCTCACCTGGAAGTCAGTGTTCAGTTTTGGTCTCACTAATATACAAAACAACATTGCAGCACTAGAAAAAGTCCAGGGGCCTCATGTATAAGGCCATGCGTAGAATTCACACTATAACATGGCGTACGGACAAAAGTGGAAATGTTTGTATGCACAAAAAAATCCAGATGCATAAATCTGTGCGAATGCCAACTTCCACGTTCTTCCGCTACATAAATCACAGTAACACATGTGCATGCGCCTGCTGTCCTGCCCCAACTCCTCCCAGAATTACGCTTCTTTGAATATGCAAACCAATATAAATAGCCCTTAAGTCCAGCCTTCTGTGAAAAGACTGGCAAAAGCATGGGGGAAAATAGAAGAATTTCAGCGAATACCAAGTGGAGGCAAGGAAAACTTAACTATTTGTTGGTTTAAACAGTGGTATAAACAACAAAAGGAAGTTGATCGAGTGACAGAGTGTCGGACAAACTTGAAAGCTCAAGTTCACAAGGTCACACGGTGCCTGAAATAAAAAAGAAGTGGTCAGATATCAAAGTTGCAGTGAAAAGGCGAGTTGTAGTCCACCATCTGAGTGTCATATGAAAGCTTATTAGGGTACAGAGAAAAGAAAAAAAAATGGGGACACAGTGAGAAAAAAGCTCGAAATGCCAACTTTAAGCTCGAAATTTCCACTTCAATCACGTAGTTTATTTTGTCATTAAAGTAGAACATCATAAACTTCATCTTAAAATCTTTTAATTTACTAGTTTCTCAAATACAATCGTAACTAAAGTAGCACATTAAATGCTTTGTTTTGTATTGCATCTTCTGTGTGCTCTATGTGTGTGAATCACTACATGCTTCTTAAATGGACTTTCTCTTCCTCCGACAGGACACAGAATCCATTACATTCATGATATTACAGCGCTCTGAATAATTAAAATACTGAGATGTATACTTGATATCATTTTTATGATGATAGGAATCAAAGCATGTTATTAAACATGGGAACATGGTGGTGCAGTGAAAAAAATACTTTTGTCATCTCGAACCGAGACTGGAACAGGGAGGAGACAGAGCCATCTTGAGGAGCAAGGTAAACCATTGGTGACACCTCACATGCTACTGGGACGACAAGTGCCAAAGACCCCAGCATCTACAGCCCAGTCCACAGGGGAACCAATGATGGCACCTGTAGTATGTATGCATAGTGAATGTGTTTGTGTGTCGTCACTGTGTTATTTTAGCCTGCTGAACTGTACAGTTATTAAAGTATTGTGTAGAAAATGAAAATATTCAGTTCTGCTTGATAAACAAATAGTGATCTGAGGGTAAAGAGTAAACAGGTTATTTACAATGCTTGTTAAAATAAAGTGACACTGATTTAAAAAAAAGTCCTTCAATAGTACATATGTAGCAAAAATGTAATCATAAGTTGAGATTCAACACAATTATTTTTCATGCTTCTCAAAGAGAAATTAAAATACGATGTTTGTAAACTACTGCATTTGTGAAGGACCAAAGTGTGGGGATATCCAAAACTATCATTGAGTGTATTTCAGTATTCTGTGTAGTGACTTATAAAACCACAATATTACTTTAAAATATACTGCTCAAAAAATGAAAGGAACACTTTTGAATCCGAGTATAGCATCAAGTCAATGAAACTTTTGGGCGAATGATCTGGTCAGTTAAGTAGCAGAGGGGCTTGTTCTTCAGTTTCAGCTGCTTTGGTGCACTAGAGGGGGTGCACCAATGAGAGGACCCCCAAAACAGGAATGAATGGTTTAACAGGTGGAGGCCACTGACATTTTTCCCTCCCCATCTGTTTTTTCACTAGTTTTGCATTTGTCTATGGTCAGTGTCACTACTGATTGTAGGGACCAGGTATGGCCTCATGCTGAGGTGGCACAGGTAGTTCAACTTCTCCAGGATGGCACACCAATACGTGTCATTGCCAGAAGGTTTGCTGTGTCTCCCAGCAGTCTCAAGGGCATGGAGGAGATTCCAGGAGACAGACAGGCAGATACTCTAGGAGAGCTGGACAGGGCCCCTCGTAGATGGTCCTTAACCCATCAGCTGGACTGACTGGTATCTGCTCCTTTGGGCAAGGAGGAACAAGATGAGCACTGGCAGAGCCTACAAAATTATCTCCAGTAGACAGGCCACTGGTGTGAATGTCTCTGACCTTGGACAAAAAGAAACAGACTTCATGAGAGTGGCCTGAGGGCCTGACGTCCTCTAGTGGGCCCTGTGGAGCTTGATTGGCATTTCCCATTGAATACCAGAATTGGCAGGTCCACCACTGGTGGGTGCCCTGTGCTTTTCACAGATAAGAGCAGGTTCACCCTGAGCACGTATGACAGACGTGAAAGGGTCTGGAGAAGCTGTGGAGAACATTATGCTGCCCGTAACATCGTTCAGCATGACCGCTTTGGTGGTGGGTCAGTGATGGTCAGGGAAGGCATATGCAAGTAGGGACGCACAGACCTCTACAGGCTAGACAACGACACCCTGACTGCCATTAGGTATTGGGAAGAAATCCTTGGACGCATTTTCAGACACCATGTATCTTATGTCATGTCCAGGGCAACCCTCATGCCTTAATTTATAAGATAATAATTAAGTTATCTTAATTTTATAATATAATCGTAGAGTACAGCTCCAGCTAATTCAAAACTCAACTGCAAGAGTCCTGACACGAACCAACAACAACAAATACATCACAGCCATCCTACTGCACCTTTGCTGCTCCCTGTGTCTTACAGGATTGAATATCAAATTCTGTTATTGACCTGTCCACTAAGGTCCTCTCATTCTGTGCCCCACACTAACCTGCACTCTGTGGGTGACAGCAGGGCCCTCAGCTGTATAGCGCCCAGACTGTGGAATGACCTCTCAAAATTAATGAGTTCAGCTGACACCATTCATTTTTTTTTTTTAACTCGTTTGTTTAGGAAGACATTAAACAGACCTGACATTCTGCCCTTTCTTTCAGTTTACCTCCTCTATCTGTCCAGTTACTCAGGGTTTGAATTTTTATCACAATTTATGTTATTTGTTCAAGATTTTTTTGTAGTATTATATGTTGTATTTTAGTCTGCATTATCGTGTTTTATTCTATTTGAATGTTTTGTATATCCTGTATTTATCTTTATTTAGTGAAGATATAATTTGTAGCCAATGTTATATAGATCCTATTGTTCTTTCTGAGTTTTGAGCATATGAAGGGTGCTATATAAATAAATTGTGTTATTAGTATTTTTATTTTTTTTCTTTTGATGACCTATCGTTTATAATAATATGTGACAAAAATTAGAGTAGTTCTGTATAAGGCAATTAATATATAGCATAATTCAGTGTAGAATATGTATTGCCGTTTTCTTCACATACATGTTTAAAAATATTAGATTGGCTTAAATGTTTATTCTAAATTGGTTTAGAACAATATTGCACACATGCATTGTACATTTTAAAAAATGTAACTAACATAGATTTTGATGATTTTAATTTTGTTGACATGTTAAATGGTTCCCACAGACCCGAACACAGCGTATATGTTAATAGTGTATTTCACAGAAACAATCCGTATTGTTTAGTTTGATGTATGACACGACGTGATGGCAGAAACCCTCTGAACTTCACAATGATGCGTATTATTTGGTTTGATGTACTGTTTTCCTTCTCATTTTTATCGCTTAATTTCTGAACGGGTCTTTGACCCAACGTTACTTTCCGGGCTTTGCCGAGACCTGCCAAAACCTTCCAAAAGTAATTTTATGAAGTCAGTCCTGAAATGAAAGTTACATCACTTCCGGTGACGTATGGTGCTGTGGCTCTGCAAGTCGATACTACTCGAGTATTTTGAAGAGTGGGAGTGACCGGAAGGAGGATGGCTCACCGCATAAGGCCAATAGAAAGGCACCGGGTTGTGTTTTAAAAGACTGCTTCCAGCCATTGTTTTTTTGTAATGGATTTTAACCTCCATGATTTCACCTTTGTTTTATTGGATTATTTATTTAAAGATTTTGATGCACTGCACTTTAATTTGGACACTTTGTTTTTGTTTGCTGGTTTTAATAAAAGCACTTGGCACTTTTGCACCATCCCCTTGCTTCATTGTTATGCCTCACTGCCTAGCTCATTGGTGACATTACCGACGGTGTCGGGTTCAAGGGCTCCCAGAAGCTGAATGGGAGCATGGAGTGAACCCGCCTCGTCACATGGAGTCACAGCTGGAAACTTGTTAAGGGCACATTTCATGCACAGAGTGGAACTTTAGGAACCTCCAAATCTGAACTTGATGTTTTTGATTAACTTGTTGGGCTGAATGGCTCATTCTCTTCACAACTGTGCAACAGCCTGAGCCACTGATACCTAATATGAATATGAAAAACCCCGATTTTCACTTATCTAATCGCACCCTGTCAAGTATTTGTGGAAGCCAACAAGCCTAAAGCATGACAAGTGAGTTTAGCATAGATAGAAAATGTGTTATGCACTGTACTGTATATGGTTATTATTGTATTGTATCTGTAGATTAATTTTTATAGTTCTCATGTTGCATTCATTTGCCAACAAAATGAATTTAATTAAACTCCTTTGAGGATGAAGTTTTTTTTATCATGAACTGTAGGCTGAATTTTTTTCAGGAAAACTCATTTTTGTTAAACATTCAAAAATTCTTTATTTTTTTGTTATCAAATTTGTATTTTAAAATATTTTTTATTACCCAAATTGTAGTAAACATCCATCCATCCATTTTCCAACCCGCTGAATCCGAACACAGGGTCACGGGGGTCTGCTGGAGCCAATCCCAGCCAACACAGGGCACAAGGCAGGGAACCAATCCTGGGCAGGGTGCCAACCCACCGCAGGACACACACAAACACACCCACACACCAAGCACACACTAGGGCCAATTCAGAATCGCCAATCCACCTAACCTGCATGTCTTTGGACTGTGGGAGGAAACCCACGCAGTCACGGGGAGAACATGCAAACTCCACGCAGGGAGGACCCGGGAAGCGAACCCGGGTCCCCAGGTCTCCCAACTGTGAGGCAGCAGCGCTACCCACTGCGCCACCGTGCCGCCATGTAGTAAACATATAGCTGACAAATCTAAGGTATGAAAAAGGACAGTCTTGACACACAATGAAAGGTCTGAGGCAGCTACCTGTATACTTGAAGCCTGGCTGCAAAAAGACAAAATAAATTGCACAGATGTGTACAGAGTTGAGTCCAAAATAGAAGTGAAGTTAAAGAGGAAGTTGTCTTGAATTTAAGGCAGACAGGTAGAAGTGATGTCATCAGGCCGGAATCAGGCATAATTTCCTGTGTCCTGTCTGCAGAGATAAAAGAGGAAGGTTTAGTGCACCCCACCACCTCCTGGCCTGGTCTGGAATTACCTTGTTTTGGTCCATTTAGCTGCATCCCATGTGCACATGTGTGACAAAGGACACTGTACAATGTCATACCTTGCATGCCTGGGCAGTACGGTGGCGCAGTGGGTAGCGCTGCTGCCTCACAGTTAGGAGACCTACAGTAGGTTCGCTTCCTCCCTGCATGGAGTTTGCATGTTCTCCCCATGTCTGCATGGGTTTCCCCCGGGTACTCTGGTTTCCTCCCACTTTCCAAAGACATCCAGGTTAGGTGCACTGGCAATTCTAAATTGTACCTAGTGCATGCTTGGTGTGTTGGTGTGTGTGTGTGTGCCCTGCAGTGGGCTGGCGCCCTGCCCAGGGTTTGTTTCCTGCCTTGCACCCTGTGTTGGCTGGGATTGGCTCCAGCAGACCCCCATGACCCTGTAGTTAGGATACTGTATAGCGGGTTGGATGATGGATGGATGGATCTTGCATACATTGCATTCAATATGTGTTGCACACAGCCAACTCTGTTTTTTAGCTGCTAAAAAGATTTTTAAAATATTTGTGCAGTTTTGAGAAACATGTTAAAAAATTTGTGAAGCACAGAAACTGTTTCTGGAAATAGGTATCAGCAGATATGAATAAAATGATAAGTCACTTGCACTTCAGCGATAGCATCAAATTCCAGTAGTCGCTATCATTCATGACCAGTGAGTATTGCTTCCTTACCTTGAAACTTCTGTCAAGGACAATATTCTGTGGGAAACACATTGCTTATTATTGATAACTTGGACTTTACACTTTACACTGGCAGACAAGGACTTTTAACTCTCAGAAAAAAGTGACAATTTTAAAAATCTTCATGTATTGTAAGAAAAATGAAACACTTCAGAACTACACAACCTTAATTCCAAATCAAATATTTGCATCAAAATTCATAGCATACTAACTACATGAATATGTATAACAATATTTTATGCACGGTACAAAAAAAAACAAACTAAAATACAGCTGTCACAGTGAGCATGTTATCTTTGATGGACAGACAGTAATAGAAGTCACACAAGTGCTAAGGGGCATCCTCATCGTGTACTACATTCTAGTTTTATGTTGTCTGAAATAATGTTGTTAATACAAAGTGCAGCTGCTGAACTTGTATAAAGTAGTTTGATCCATGCACATATGTTTGGGCTGAACCCAAATTTGTGCAATGTGGTGAATAGGTAGTCCCAATCAACCATATCAAATTCTTTTTCTGCATCTCTGGGGTGCTAGATTTAATGGATGACTATATTATATTAATTTAATAAATCTGGTTTTGTCTTGTGAAATTACAGAAGGAAGCACTTTCTCAATCCTTCTGGCTAGAACGTTTTTCGAGAGTATGTTAATATCATTATTCAAAAGTGATATTGGTCTGTATGATGCACATTGCAGTAAGTCTTTATTTTTCTTAGGAAATATAGTAATTAATGTTTTGTGAAAAGTTTGAGGTAGAATTTTGTTGTCTTTAGCTTCAATTAACATTGCTAATAATAGTGAACCTAACTTATTTGATTTTTTTTTTCAATAAAATTCCACTGGGTAGAATCAGGGCCAACTGCTTTCCCACTTTGAAGTGAGTTTAATTCATCTATTAATTCTGAAAGTGTCAGAGGTTTATCCAGTTCCACAGCACTAAGAATATCTAGCTTTGGTATCTGTAATGAATCAAAGAAACTCATTAGATTGTGTCTGTTAGTAACCTGATATAAGATACTGTATGGAAATTGTAGCGTAAATAAATTGGGGATCCATAATTGTTTACACCAAATACTTGTGGATATACCTACACATACTGACTGATGCCTTAACTCATTATTCCAGTCAGAATTTCTTTGAAATGGTATTATATACATTTGTTTCATACTTACAGAGTGCTTTTTTAAGAATCATTTGCAGTTGAAATGCATATGTCAGCAAAGACATCATTATTCATAAGAATAGCCTTTTCCTTTTTCATTTCTCTTCATCAGTTAGCCTTGTTGGTTAGTAAAACGTTTACATTCTGAATTTCTACAGAAATCTTCATCTCACAGATGTAATACATTTTTGTATAGTCTATACAGTAATGTTCTGTAAAATATTACTGCATTTAGTTTTAAGTATAGAATGTTACACTGTACTTTGCTGCTATAGTTTTACTCTAACAGTAAAAGTCTAATAATTCTCAAAACTGCGCAGACATATTCAAAATCTTCTTATACTTGTACTTTGTATCAAAATGTCTACACACTAACAGTTTTTTAGTACATGTGCAAGAGACCCTGGTTACTGTACCTATTTTGAGTTCTAAATGGCAAATTATGGAAGCCACAGAAAAAAATGAGACAAGTAGGGCTGTACATGTTGAATTTCTTCTGTCATGGCCAAGCAATAATTGATGACATTGTTCCATTTTTTCCCCAAACATTTAAAACACATTTCCAGAAACTGCAGCTTAGTTTCTCAAAACTCTAAACACAAACTGAAAAGAGTTAACTACTTTGTCAAAACTCAACAAATCTCTTGCAAAATGAAACACAGAACTCAAACACATGTTCTGTCTTCTCAAAATCTGATTCCTTCTACCAAAACAATACACAAACTATTTTTATGTCTTACAGAGCAACAAATAAACACTGATGTGATAAATTCAAAACACTACCATCAGAAGTGTTCAAAGAAAAAAAAAATCATTACTGAATTTGGGTGGCTGATATATAGTAGCCAGCATTGTAGATGAAGAACCATTATTTTTTTATAGCTACTGATGCAAAAGAAGCATTTAGCAGCAAGGACAGAATAGCCACTTTAAAGTTCTCATTATACAATATCACAGGCAACACTGATTAAGTTGTATAAAATTCTTAGTTTGCTGCCAGGTGTCAACCACACAAAGTAAATCAAATTTATGATCCTCCACAAGATCACAGATTAAAGGACCTTTATTGGACATAGAACAGATGTCAAGAAGTCTGATAGTTAATCTGTTCTTTCTGGGCCCGGAGTTGGTCGACCTGAATAGATAAGCTAGTACGCTGCAGTCAATAGTCCGACCCGAGTTCCTAAATGGGGGAAGAGTTTACAGACCAGAACGAGCAAATTTGTTTGGTGTCATTGTATTTGAAGGTCCAACAAGATTCTCTGTGGATGTTTTTTGGATGACGATGATATGCATTGCTTTGATGGAGTTGCAGTGCTGGCAGTGGTTGAGCTAAGCAAATGGAAATATTCGGCTGCTGGTATTGAAACAGTGAAGCTTCCAAATTCAGCAATGGAGAAAAAGCAATCCAGAAAAGAAGGGTCCATGTCGGCAATCTGCAAAGCTGTATCATGACACTGAAACATACACTGTGACC
Source organism: Erpetoichthys calabaricus (assembly GCF_900747795.2). Classification (NCBI taxonomy): domain Eukaryota; kingdom Metazoa; phylum Chordata; class Cladistia; order Polypteriformes; family Polypteridae; genus Erpetoichthys; species Erpetoichthys calabaricus. The sequence continues at coordinate 129,534,792 of NC_041403.2, forward strand.
TGAGCTCAGTCCAAGCAGAAACTCAACCCAAAATAAAAGAAGCAATAATCCAACAATCAGGTAACACTGGATAATCCAAGATTAAATTGATGCAGTTGAAATTATTCAGTTTTCAGTTCCACAGAAAAAAAGAACAAATAAGACTTGCAATCCAAATTATACTGGAGAGTAGTGGCAGTCAGGCGCGCCAGCATTCACTCAGTCGGAAGCATTCCCTTTTCAGTGGGAGGAATGAAGGTGGATTTATTTATTTATTCATTGCTGCAAGACACATATTACTGCAGTTCAGCTGAACTGACAAAAACTTCAAAATGCAATGAAACAGATCATTCTGCATCCCATCTCTGATCCTTGTCAGGCCAGAGGACCTTATCTACATCACCTGTGATGTTCTCCCTGACCAAGCAGTGGGAAAAAAAAAGCCTGGCATGACAGGTCTATCCCTGGTATTCATAGTGTAGATGTCACATGACTCCTCCATTGCTGGAAGTAGTGCCACACACATGTAAAGTCTGCGTTCATACTCTTTCCACCGCCATTGTAAAAAGAATTCCTCTACTGGATTTAGAAATGGGGAATATGGTGGAAGGTACAGCACCACAAAACATGAGTTGTTGGCGAATCAGTCATGGAACAGTTTGGCCCGGTGAAAACTTAGATTATCACCAAATGACAATGAAGGTGGGCTTCTCTGGTTCCTCTTCCTATGGGAGAATGAGGATATTTTGAATTCATCAAGGAATGTAAGGAAACAGGGAGTGTTATCAGGACCAAGTTGTGCATGGTGATATATAACCCCATGCTAACCAATAGCAGCACACATAGTAACCTTTCCACCATGCTGCCCAGGGACATTGATAATGGCATGGTTGCTAATGATGCTCCCTCACCACTGCTTGGTCTTCTGTAGGTTAAATTCTGTCTTGTCAATGAATATATATTCATAGGGTTCAGCACTGGTATCAAGTCCAAGGGAGAATGAGCATATCAGACAAAAGGCCTACATACAGGAACCCTGAGGTACATAGTAACATGTCTATACAGACTACTGAAAGAATGATGTTCTCTCCTGCACATATTGGTATCATTGCTCCTTCACTCTGTCAGAGTTGTGCTCCAATGGAACACAATATACCCATTTCATCCTCAGCTGGTGCTGATTCAAGTCAGTTGATTGTGGACAGGTCAATGTTTGCAAAATGGACATTATCTTCTAAGATTCTATCTCTGATTTCCCACAGGTGATGGCATTATTTTCCAAAACCATGCTGATTATGGTGGTCTCTTATTCATCTGTGAACTTCTGGCCTCTGACACATCTTGCTGGCCATCTTTCTTTCCGTTCTGTGAAGTGTAAACACGCATTATAGTAAACATTTTACTGTATAGCTATGTAAATGTAAAACAAAACTTACACTATTACTGTGCGCACTTTACATATCCATAGAAACTTTAAAGTTATGGTATACTGTATACTGGCGGAGTGGTGGCTCTGAGGCTAAGGATCTGCGCTGGCATCCCGAAGTTTGCCGGTTCGAATCCCCATCACTGCCAAAAAAGAGATCCTACTCTGCTGGGCCCTTGAGCAAGGCCCTTAACCTGTAATTGCTCCAGGGGCGCTGTACAATGGCTGACCCTGCGCTCTGACCCCAAGGGGTATGTGAAAACTAACAAATTCCTAATACAAGAAATTGTATAAGGCGAAATAAAGAACAAAAAAAAAAAAAAATATTGTAGAGAGTACAGTAAAATTTCTCAAGATGTTACTTACCTGTTCTTTTCTCTAAAGGCCCACATAACTGAGGTTACCATGAAGCAGCTCAAATATGGATGTGGTCACTGCCCAGCTTCAGTCAAGGTTAGGCCATGATTGATTACATGGTCCACCAAAGTTGCACTTGTTTCATTGGAAATATTGGTGCACCTTTGCCTTCCTCTTCCTCCTTATCCTGAATGGCCTCCGCTGCCTGCTATGACTCACCTCATGTCACTCTTCCTCTCACTCTTCTTCTTCCTCTGTGTTCTTGCTGCTCCATGTTTTTGCCTAAAACCTGCATAAGTTACTTGAGGCCTCTTTTATACTGTGACACATGACTGAATTGTTCTGCCAATTGAAGATAATCAGGGTGTTGCATTTTGAAGGCCAATGTTTGTAGGTGAACAAAGTGTGCTTAATGATGCAATTGATTGATTTAAAATGATATTTGAGCGAGACCAATGGAATTGTCCTTGGAGTTTAGCAGTTTGAAGTCATGTTGTTAATACTGTACATGAGCTTCACGCTTTCAGAATTGTGTACAGGGGCAGATTTATGGGGGGGGGGGGGGGGTGCATATGGTGGCATTTGCCACCCTAACAAAATTATGTGCCAGCTCATTCCCCCCCCCCATTGTAAACATAAAAGTTGTAATTAATAACTTAAGTGTCATCAAAATTCTTTTGACGTAAAGCATGTTCTGCGCTCAGCCTTCTATGTAAACTTGCACATGACAGAACAATGGTTTGTTCCATACACTACTTGTGTCTCTTCATCCTTTTTTTTCGCTGCTACAAATTTGATGGCGCATAATTTGTGAAATTGAGATCATCTGTCTCAAATGAAAGAATGAGGTAATGTTAAAAATAATTCGTCAATTCTCTTGTTTTCCTCTGGGTCTTTGAGGTGTGTGTGATTTGCAGCTAGGTGCTTAGCTGAAGTTATCATTAAAGATAGTGGTATACTCAAAAAAAGAACTAAATCCGAAGTTGACATAACACCAGCCAATAACACCAGTCCTTTTTTTATATTACTTCTACATGTTGTAATTCTATGCTTTATGTTTACAGTATTTTATACTTCATTTTGTTTATTATATATTTTTCTTGGTGGCACGGTGGCGCAGTGGGAAGCGCTGCTGCCTCGCAGTTGAGAGATCTGGGGACCTGGGTTCGCTTCCCGGGTCCTCCCTGCGTGGAGTTTGCATGTTCTCCCTGTGTCTGCGTGGGTTTCCTCCGGGTGCTCTGATTTCCTCCCACAGTCCAAAGACATGCAGGTTAGGTGGATTGGCAATTCTAAATTGGCCCTAGTGTGTGCTTGGTGTGTGGGTGTGTTTGTGTGTGTCCTGCGGTGGGTTGGCCCCCTGCCCAGGATTGGTTCCTGCCTTGTGCCCTGTGTTGGCTGGGATTGGCTCCAGCAGACCCCCGTGACCCTGTGTTCGGATTCAGCTGGTTGGAAAATGGATGGATATATTTTTCTTGTTTTATACTCATGATTTAAGAACTTCATTTTAACCTAACACTTACAAATATTTGTCATTGCACACTGCATTTTCTGTACATCTGCTGTTACTGGTGTTGATATACATAAAAACAGTGAAAAGATGAGATTAACAATGATTTTCAAACTTAATAAACATTAAAATTACACACACACACACACACCCATGTGCCATTTTAATTTAAAACATTAAGTCTACATGATTTCAAAGATGACACACTGCATTCTGGCTTGCTTAGCTCAATAAATTGCATGGGTTTGTATAATATTGCCCGTTTTTCCTTTAACAATAATACCCATTGGGTATCACTTTAGATTAATTGTCCCTAATTACACTGTACTTACCATGTAATTGAATCTAAGTGTTATTACCTTGTACTTACTATGTAATACAGTGTAACACAATAATTAAGTACTCAATTGTAATTGTTATTCCACAATTTTTATAAGTATGTATTTGTATAAATTGTGGAATAACAATTTCAATTGAGTGCTTAACCACTGCATAACATTGTATTGCACAGTAAATGCAAGGTATTAACACTTAGTTACTCTAATTATACAGGTAATTATATGGTAAGGACAGAAAAATTAGGGACACCTAATCTAAAGTGATACCATTCATTGCTTTATATAGGATGCAATCACTAGGTATTTTTCCATCGGTGCACATGGGTAAAAAGACATCTTGTCTGTCTGAAGTATAATGCTCCCTTTAGCCCAGGATGGTTTGTCCTTACAAATAAGCTAAATTCCAAATATAGTAAGCATGCTGTACAATTAATACATATTTTAATCCCATTTCAGATACATGTTAAAAGTTGTGTATCTGCTTTGTAAAATAAGAAGAAAAAGCAAAAAGAGATTTGAACAGCAAGTCAAAAATTAAACGTATACCAGTAAAACTATACAAAATGAAATTCTGGCATGTTTGGCTGACATGGTTAAAGACGAAATAGTTAAAGAAGTTAAAGAGAGTGCACAGTTTTCAGTCATCATGAAAGAAACAAAAGATGTTAAAAAAAAGCAGATCTCATTTGTCCTGAGATACTATTACAATGGTAAGGTTTATGACAGTTTCCTGGAGTTTCAAGAGGCACAAAGTTTGGGTGATGGTGCATTAAGTGCTAAAATTATTGGCTGTTTGGAGAGAAATGGTTTGGGTTATAAAGAAAACCTTATAGCTCAAGGATACGATAGACCAGCAGTTATGAGTGGGGTACACTCAGGTGTCCAATCTAGGATGAAGATGTTACCAAATTTACATTTTATGTCAATTGCAGTGCATATTGCTTAAACTTGGTGATAGTTGACACAGTAAGAAGTGTACCTGATGCTGGAAGTGTTTTTGTTTTTCTGGAGAAACGGTACACATTCATGTATGGACCCTCTTCTGTTCATCAAAAATTATTGGAAATGTAGTGTGAGTTTTTCACAGGGGCACCAAGGGAGCTTCAGTACCTTAACGATACACTCTGGGCTTGCAGACATATAGCCTGTTGCAATGTAATGGACACACTGCTGACTGTTCTTAAAGTGCTTGAGGAAATTCAATGTGAGAACAATCCAGAGAGAGCTACTGAAGCACAAGAAATACAGGGTCAAACTAATTTGAATTTTGTAGGGTGTACTGCAGTGTTCAAAAAAGTTTTTAAGTGATTCTAAATTTTTCTCAGACAAGCTACAGTCAAAATCACTTGATCTTTCTAAGGCTGTTGATTTAATTCAGTTACTGAAAGACACAATGACACATTATCGCAGCAATGCCTATTTGATGAGATCTGGAGTGATATACTGTAATTGACACATGTGAAAGAAGTGGTATTTCTACAACACAGTACTTCTCAAAGTGGTCACTGAAGGTAACTGGAAAACTCAAAGATTGTGTTGTGTTTTGATACCATTGATCACATTATTCTCATTAAAGTCAGTGGGTGGGCCTCTCTGGCAATGTCTTAAATTGGTTTGAGTCTTACTTGACAGGTAGAAAACTCTTTGTTAGTTGTGGTAATTATACAAAGACACATAATTGTCCATATTGTATTCCACAAGGATCTATCCTGGGTCCACTGCTCTTTTCAATCTACATGCTTCCATTAGGTCAAATTATCTCAAGGCAAAACATGAACTACCACAGCTATGCTGAATACACACAACTGTATTTATCAATAGCGCCTGATGACCCTGACTCTCTTGGCTCACTGACCTGATGTCTTACTTGTGTTTCTGAATGGATATGTAGTAATTTTCTCAAAATAATTAAGGAGAAATCAGAAATTTTAGTGATTGGCAAAAATGGATATAAGGAGGGTTTTAGAAATAAACTTGATCCATTAGGATTAAAAGTCAAGACAGAGGTAAAGAATTTAGGGGTAATTACTGACTCTGATCTAAATTTTAAATCACATATTAATCAGATTACTAGGACAGCATTTTTCACTTAAGAAATATAGCAAAAGTTAGATCCCTTATAACTTTGCAAGATGCTGAAAAATTAGCTAATGCTTTTGTTTTTAATTGACTAGTTTACTGTAACATACTCCTCTCAGGACTACCCAAGAAAGACATCAATCAATTACAACTAGTGCAGAATGCAGCTGCTAGAATCTTAACTAAGAAAATAAAATCTGAGCACATCTCTCCAGTTTTGATGTCACTACATTGGTTACCTGTTCCATTTAGAAATTACTTTAAAATACTGCCTATGGATTACAAAGCCTTAAATAATCTCGCTCCATCCTATATTTCAGAATGCCTTTCACCTTACACTCCAAATCATAACCTTAGATCTTCAAATGAGTGTCTGCTTATAATTCCAAGATCTAAACTTAAAAGAAGTGGTGAGGCAACCTTCTGCTGTTATGCACCTAAAATCTGGAATAGCTTACCGACAGAAGTTTGTCATGCTAATACAGTGGAGCATTTTAAAAAAACTGCTAAAAACTCATTATTTTAACATGGCTTTATCATAGCTTCATTTTAGTCTAACCCTGATATTCTGTATATGCATTTAATTTTTTTTTTGAGGCTCTGAAATTCGTACTAACCCCTACTTTCCCTGCTGTTCTCTTTCCAGTTTTCTGTTTTTTTTTCTCTTTCAGGTTTTCAGATTTTCTGTGGTGGCGATCTGCTCCACCACCCCCCGATCAAAGCACCGTGCAGTCCCTACATTGATGGATTGAAGGCCAGAAGTCCACATGACCATCATTGTCTAATTCTTTCATGTGGAGCCTGAAAACCATGAGGACTGATTGAGATTATTTATGTTAGGTAGAATGCCTAGTTGGGGCTGGGTGGTCACGTGGCTTTGGAACCCCTGCAGATTTCGTTTTTTCTCCAGCCCTCTTGAGTTTTTTTTTTCTGTCCTCCCTGGCCATCAGACCTTACTTTATTCTTTGTTAATTAGTATTGCCTAATTTTATTTTTATATTTTTTTTCTTTCTTCATCTTGTAAAGCACTTTGAGCTACATCATTTGTATGAAAATGTGCTATATAAATAAATGTTGTTGTTGCTATTGCCACCACCAGCCTTGTTCAGCATGAGAACTAGACAGCAAATATGCTTTTCAAATCAAATTGTATTATCCAGTTATTGATAGCATGATTTGGGAAATGGAAACTGGAAAAGTATTTTTCTAGTACCAACTACTGTAAATCCATCTTATTCTAGCTTTCTCAGAGAGGAAGATGTTCTTCTTTTGGCAAATGCTTATGAGTTCAATATTGAAGACCTCAAGCATCAGTTTCTTAGGAAGACATTACAGTTTTTCCCAGTTGCTAAAACACATTTTTTGAAACCTCCACCCATTTTCTCAAAACCATCCATCCATCCATCCTCTTCCACTTATCCGAGGTCGGGTTGCGGGGGCAGCAGCTTGAGCAGAGACGCCCAGACTTCCTTCTCCCCGGCCACTTCTTCTAGCTCTTCTGGGAGAATCCCAAGGCGTTCCCAGTCCAGCCGGGAGACATAGTCCCTCCAGTGTCTCCTGGGTCTTCTCTCGGGCCTCCTCCCGGTTGGACGTGCCCAGAACACCTCACCAGGGAGGCATCCAGGAGGCATCCTGATCAGATGCCCGAGCCACCTCATCTGACTCCTCTTGATGCGGAGGAACAGCGGCTCTACTCTGAGTCCCTCCCGGATGACTGAGCTTCTCACCCTATCTTTAAGGGAAAGCCCAGACACCCTGTGAAGGAAACTCATTTCAGCCGCTTGTATTCGCGATCTCGTTCTTTCGGTCACTACCCATAGCTCATGACCATAGGTGAGGGTAGGAACATAGATCGACTGGTAAATTGAGAGCTTTGCCTTACGGCTCAGCTCCTTTTTCACCACGACAGACCGATGCAGAGCCCGCATCACTGCAGACGCCGCACCGATCCGCCTTTTGATCTCACGCTCCATTCTTCCCTCACTCGTGAACAAGACCCCGAGATACTTGAATTCCTCCACTTGGGGCAGGATCTTGATACCAACCCTGAGAGGGCACTCCACCTTTTGCCGACTGAGGACCATGGCCTCGGATATGGAGGTGCTGATTCTCATCCCAGCCGCTTCACACTCAGCTGCGAACCGATCCAGAGAGAGCTGAAGATCACAGCCTGATGAAGCAAACAGGACAACATCATCTGCAAAAAGCAGTGACCCAATCCTGAGTCCACCAAACCGGACCCCCTCAACACCCTGGCTGCGCCTAGAAATTCTGTCCATAAAAGTTATGAACAGAATCGGTGACAAAGGCAGCCCTGGCGGAGTCCATCTCTCACTGGAAATGGGTTCGACTTACTGCCGGCAATGCGGACCAAGCTCTGACACCAGTTGTACAGGGACCAAACAGCTCTTATCAGGGGGTCCGGTACCCCATACTCCTGGAGCACCCCCCACAGGATTCCCCGAGGGACATGGTCGAATGCCTTTTCCAAGTCCACAAAACACATGTAGACTGGTTGGGCAAACTCCCATGCACCCTCCAGGACTCTGCTAAGGATGTAGAGCTGGTCCACTGTTCCGCGACCAGGATGAAAGCCACACTGTTCCTCCTGAATCCGAGGTTCGACTATCCAACGGACTCTCCTCTCCAGAACCCCTGAATAGACTTTTCCAGGGAGGCTGAGGAGTGTGATCCCTCTGTAGTTGGAACACACCCTCCGGTCCCCCTTCTTAAAGAGGGGGACCACCACCACCCACTGCCAATCCAGAGGCACTGTCCCCGATGTCCATGCGGTGCTGCAGAGATGTGTCAACCAAGACAGTCCTACAACATCCAGAGCCTTGAGGAACGGCAGGCGTATCTCATCCTCCCCCGGGGCCCTGCCACCAAGGAGTTTTTTGACCACCTCGGTGACCTCAGTCCCAGAGATGGGGGAGCCCACCTCCGAGTCCCCAGGCTCTGCTTCCTCATTGAAAGGCATGTTAGTGGGATTGAGGAGGTCTCCGAAGTACTCCCCCACCGACCCACAACGTCCAGAGTCGAGGTCAGCAGCGCACCATCCCCACCATATACAGTGTTGACACTGCACTGCTTCCCCCTCCTGAGACGCCGGACAGTGGACCAGAATCTCCTCGAAGCCATCCGAAAGTCGTTCTCCATGGCCTCCCCAAACTCCTCCCATGCCCAAATTTTTGCCTCAGCAACCACCAAAGCTGCATTCCGCTTGGCCTGCCGGTACCTATTAGCTGCCTCCAGAGTCCAACAGGACAAAAGGGTGCAGTAGGACTCCTTATGGGTTTGGGGATTGGCGCCACGACAGGTACCGACCACCTTACAGCCACAGCTCTGGTCAGCTGCCTCAACAATAGAGGCACGGAACATGGCCCATTCGGACTCAATGTCCCCCACGTCCCTCGGGACGTGGTCAAAGTTCTGCAGGAGGTGGGAGTTGAAGCTACTTCTGACAGGGGACTCTGCCAGATGTTCCCAGCAGACCCTCACAACACGTTTGGGCCTACCAGGCCTGACCGGCATCCTCCCCCACCATCGAAGCCTACTCACCACCAGGTGGTGATCAGTTGACAGCTCCGCCCCTCTCTTCACCCAAGTGTCCAAGACATGTGGCCACAAGTCTGATGTCTCGACCACAAAGCCGATCATCGAACTGAGGCCTAGGGTGTCCTGGTGCCAAGTGCACATATGAACACCCCTATGCTTGAACATGGTGTTCGTTTTGGACAATCCGTGACGAGCACAGAAGTCCAATAACAAAACACCACTTGGGTTCAGATCGGGGGGGGAGGCATTCCTCCCAATCAGACCCTTTCTGTTTTCACTGTCATTGCCCACGTGAGCATTGAAGTCTCCCAGCAGTATGAGGGAGTCCCCAGAAGGTATGCCCTCTAGCACCCCCTCCAGGGACTCCAAAAAGGGTGGGTACTCCAAACTGCTGTTCGGTGCATACGCACAAACAACAGTTAGGACCCGTCCCCCCACCCGAAGGCGGAGGGAGGCTACCCTCTCGTGCACCGGGGTAAACCCCAATATACATACTCCAAGTTGTGGGGCAATAAGTATGCCCACACCCGCTTGGTGCCTCTCACCAGGGGCAACTACAGAGTGGTAGAGAGTCCAGCCCCTCTCAAGGAGATTGGTTCCAGAGTCCAAGCTGTGCATCGAGGTGAGCCTGACTATATCTAGCCGGAACCTCTCGACCTCGCGCACTAGCTCAGGCTCCTTCCCCTTCAGAGAGGTGACATTCCACGTCCCAAGAGCACGCTTCTGTAGCCGAGGATCGGACTGCCAAGGTCCCGCCTTCGGCCACCACCCAACTCACACTGCACCCGACCTCCTTGGCCCCTTACATAGGTGGTGAGCCCATGGGAAGGGGGACCCACGTTGCCTCTTCGGGCTGTGTCCGGCCGAGCCCCATGGGTGCAAGCCCGGCCACAAGGCGTTCGCCATCAAGCCCCACCTCCAGGCCTGGCTCCAGAGGGGGGCCCCGGTGACCCGCGTCCGGGCGAGGGAAAACGGCATCCAAATTTTTTATTCATCATAGAAGGTCTGCTGAACCGCACTTTGTCTCATCATTTCTCAAAACCTTAAACACAAATCCAAAAATTCAAACTACATTCACAAAACCCCAGACTTTCCTATCAAAATCAAATTATCACCTCAAAACCAGTTATCCTGTGTTCAAAACCAAAAAATGTGTTCAGATCATACGCACAGCAAGTATAAATATATTCACCACAGAGCATTTGTTAGACACTACATAGAATAATATAGGACACACCATCCAGGGCATGTAGGTAACAGAGAATGTTTATTGTTAATGAATTTAGCAAAAATGATTGTAGGAAAATTGATACCTACATTCAGCACTTTCATAACAAAAAATAGAAAAAAAAGTAAATGACAAGCACATGACTGCACAATCACTGTGATTGAGATTCATTCTCCAACATCATGTGTTTGTGCAGGGTCCGGCCAGAGGACTTCATTCATGTCACAGGCAATATTTTCCCTTGCCAGGCATAGACCTTCCACCGCCACGCAGAGAAGAACTCCTCTATTGGATTCAGGAAGGGGCTGTAAGGTGGGAGGAAGACCTTTATGAAGAGCTGGTTGTCAGTGAACCACTCATGTATTAGGACAGCACGGTGAAAGCTCACATTGTCCCAAACTATGACAAATACAGAATGTGCTGCTTGCTGATCAAGCTGCTCACGCGCAGCCATAATATCCTGTAGACCACCCAGAAATGTAAGGAGATGTTCGGCAATGTAGAACCCTCCAGTTACTTATGGCTGCACTAAGGATGACATTGCCACCACGCCGGCCAGGGACTTCCAAAATGGCACGTTGACCAATTATGTTCCTGCCTCTCCGCCTCCTTTTTGCTAGATAGAACCCTGCTTCATCTATGAAAATGTATTCATGGGGCCTTTCCATGGACTCCAGTGCAAACACTCTCTATAGAAACAGATAAGTAGTTTAGTACAGTAAGTGATACGAAAAGACATACCTCTGCATTAGCATATTTACAGTATATGCACTCCAGATTTATGTACATTACAATATAGTTCACAGTACTGTAAAGGTAGCAACTGCAACTACTAGCCTACAGTAACAGTAGGCGTATGAGCATAGAATTGGACTGGAAGCATCAGTGCTGAAGGTGTGTGTAGGTTACACTTACTTGCACATACTGATATCTTAGATTTTTGACTCTTGCAGAGTTGTGCTCAAAAGGTACTCTGTACATTTGTTTCATGCTACGTCTGTTGCATTGGAGGACACAGTCAGTAGTTGACAGAGTCACACTGTTGATTCCATCAAAGTTGACATTGTCTACAATAACTCTTTGCTGGATTTCATGGAATTGGATAGCATTATTTTGAAGCACCATGTCAACAATGAGTGCTTCTTGTTGTTGGGAGAAAAGAGCAGTCCTTCCACCCTCATTTGGTTGTGCCTCAATTCTACAGAGGTAACAATGCACTTATAAACATATACAGCCAGTAGAACAGCATTGTAATGAACATTACAGTACTTACAGTATATTGTACTGTATGTCAAATGTTGTACAGCAAGGAACAATTACCTGTTCTCTTCTCTGAATGTTCTGATGATGCTGGCCACAGAGAATCTGCTCAAATTGGGTTGGACTCTTTGTCCAGCTTCTCTCATTGTCATCCCATGAACAAGGACATGGTGTATGTCCCTACCCGATCTGCTGTGCCTGCCTTATTTGCGGGTGCATGCGCACAAAGGCAACCTGAGCCGCACATGCATGCGCAGAGCTTTACTATTACGACCCTGCCCGATCTGTGTTTTTTTACTTGGCGACACGAGTCCCCATCCGATTTGTCTTGCACACGTGCTCACTGCTTAATAAAAATTGATTTCATGATGCTGCCCGATTTGTATTGCGCATGTCTAATGTTTTACGACACACGTCAGGTTTGAATTGTACTTGCGAGTCATTTTTGTGTTGCCGTTTATCTCCGTCGGTAAGTGGACTTCTTACTGGAAAAGATGGCAACTTTTGAATTTTATAACGTCTTGGAAGAATATTTGTCGCCTGAAAAATTTAACTCCAATCGAATGAAGAGGGAGCAAAATGAAATATGTGTGTCTGTGAATTTTATAATGGACTAGCAAAATTACCCGCGCTTCGCAGCGGAGAAGTACTGTGTTAAAGAGGTTATGTAAACATATATATTGTGGTGGATTGCCGGCTTTCGATTCCGGTTCTCACCCCCAGGCCGCCAGGAGGAGCTCTCCCAACAGCGTGAACGTCCCCCGAGTTCCAGCAGGGCCTCATGGACTATGTAGTTTTTATACGCAGCCCTGCTGGATACCTCGGGGGCCACCAGGAGTCGCTGTAGGAGGACTCGGAGGCTCTTATGTGCCCTATAACCCGGGAGTACGTCATGGTCACGTGACAGGAAGATACGATGTGCTCCCGGGTTGAAGAAAAGGACTCTTTACTCTGACCTGGAAGGGATAAGGAACTGTGGACGGATTGGACAGGAACACCTCCGGGTCAGGGTGTATAAAAGGACGATGGGAAATCCCAGACACTGAGCTGAGCTGGGAGGAAGGGTAGCAAAGTGTCTGGGAGTGTGGAGGATTATTGTTTATTGATTATTACTGTTTATTATTGAGTATTGTGGAGAGGAGGGTGCTTTGTGCACTTATTTATATTAATAAATATATTATTTGGATTTTTACCTGGTGTCTGACGTCTAGTCTGAGGGTTCAAGGGGTCACGGAGATCTTAATCTGTCACAATATACATAAACATATATACTTATATATACATATCTACATATACACATATCTACATATATACATATATATATACATATACACATCCACATATATATACATATATCAACATATATATATACACATACATATACACACATACATACATACACATATCTATATATATATATATATATATATAAATATATATATACACATACAGACACATATATATACATATACATATTTACATATCTACATATATATACACATATATACATATCTACATACATACACATCTATCTATCTATCTATCTATCTATCTATCTATCTATCTATCTATCTATCTATCTATCTATCTATCTATCTATCTATCTATCTATCTATCTATATGTATATATATATACATCCCCGTGCTTCGCAGCGGTGAAGTACTGCTTTTAAATTTTTATTAAGAAGAAAACCTTTTTAAATTGAGTGAAAATATACCAATAACAATTTGTTAAGGATCTGTTTTTTTGTGAAGCTGACTTCACACAGCCTCTCCGCTGTTTTTACGATTGTTCTGTTTGTATACCACGTTGTCAGTTCAGCACTCCGGTTGGAATATGACCAAGCCATGCAAGCTTACTGTTAAGAATGCAACGTATAGTTGTACAGGAGAAAAGCAATCTTGCCTCAAATCAATGGCAACCTTTTGTAGGTCTATGAACTTAATTTAAACTTTAGGTTTACACGGTGCTCTGTTTCCATAGTACCTGCACTCATGAATATATCTGTATGCGTCAGTCATTGAAATCCCCGCGCTTCGCACCGGCGAAGTACTGCTTTTAAATTTTTATTAAGAAGAAAAGAAAACCTTTTTAAATTGAAGGAAAATATACCAATAACAATTTGTTAAGGATCTGTTTTTTTGTGAAGCTGAGTTCACACAGCCTCTCCGCTGTTTTATAAACGAATGCCATATAAGGTCTTCCTTTTTCGTTGCTTCGCCAACGGAAGCAGCCTTTTTATTTAAGCCACGGGTTGTCTGCTGTTTTTTTGTTCGTTTATTACGATTGTTATAGTTCTGTTTGTATACCACATTGTCAGTTCAGCACTCCGGTTGTAATATGACCAAGCTGTGCAAGCTTACTGTTGAGAATGCAATGTATAGTTGTACAGGAGAAAAGCAATCTTGCCTCAAAGTTCAGTCAGTTCACGTGAGCCGCTCTCTTGTGTGATGTTGTGATGTCCACGGCTTAATTTAATGTTAGCTAAGACCCGGCACTTAAAAGTTTCTCACTACAGCAATTTTAACTCCGTTACAAAGTGATCCAAAGACTCATTTATACCTCGTGTCTTCTCATTAAACTTGTATGTCGCGAATATGGTATTGCAAACGGTAGCAGGAGCGTTTCTATAAACTTAATTTAAACTTACGGTTTACACCGTGCTTTGTTTCCGCAGTAGCTGCACTTATGAATATGCTTGTATGCGTCACTCGCTCGCTTCTTATTGTTTCGCTGCCTTCTCAATTGTGTAATGAATGTTTTCTTCAGCGCTCTTTGGGGCTCTTCCTTGTTTTGTACGTACTTTGTTCACAGTCAGTTCACGTGATTACGTGGGTGGCGTGATGACGCGATACGCAAGTCCGCCTCCCACGGCCATCGAGGTGCACTCTATTACAGTATATGGACCAAAAAGAGGTTCCAGTTATGACCATTACGCGTAGAATTTCGAAATGAAACCTGCCTAACTTTTGTAAGTAAGCTGTAAGGAATGAGCCTGCCAAATTTCAGCCTTCCACCTACACAGGAAGTTGGAGAATTAGTGATGAGTGAGTGAGTCAGTCAGTGAGGGCTTTGCCTTTTATTAGTATAGAAAAAGGCAATAAGGATTTTCATTTTTAGTTGCAATACGACCTTCGTAATCTCGTGGTTTAAATGTGAAAGTCGCAGCATTTTCCATATTTGGGTTAATGTATGTATTTCATAATACCCTATTAGCATTTGGTGGTGTGTTTCTTTTAACATTTGTTCACATTTTTTATCTTAAAGAGTGAATGCTAATAATTAAGCAAAACAATATAATCGAGGTGTCGAATTCGGAATAGAATTAGGAGAGCACGACTGACACTCGACCGGTGTAAAATGTGCCCTCCAAAGCCATCGGTATTTTTTATTATGTTGATATCAGATTACATCATCACAATAGTTTTTCCATAATAAAGTTAACAAATATATAATAATGAAGGCTAAATTACATACAAGAGTGGCAACAGCTAAGTTATTACAAGAAAGCGAGATGCAGATAATAGCATTACAAATTGTTAATGAAGCAGATAAGAATCTTACAGATTTTAATTATTTTTGTGTGTTTTCCGTTTTTAAAAGCTATTTCTAGCATATTAATGTCCATACAGAAAGATGTAACAGAGGGTCTAACATTCTGAACTTTACACTTATGAATAGGAAATTTATGAAGCAAGGAAACCACAGTTTACCATTTTCTAACATTTAGTCTTCAAAATTGTATACAGAAGAAGAACAATACTTAAACATTGAGATATTGGTTTGTCATTCAAGACAGTAACAGAAATAAATCTTTATAAAACAACATTTTGGAATAGGAGCAGAAGTAAAAGAAATGTGAGAGGGGATTTGTCTTCATTTGTACATAAACTACATTTTGGCGATGTATTACTGTCATACTTATGAATTAATTTGTTAGTTGGGTACTATTTATTCATAATTTTGAAATGGATTTCTTTAACCTTGTTTGGTAGAAAAAATTCTATGGCAGAAAACAGGCAATTTTAAAATTTACTGTATATCCAAAGCCATAAGAGAAGTGTGGTGTGCGTCTGATGTGGCACAATGACAGGCTGGGCACCTGCTGTTGTCATTTGTCATTAGCTTATCATTTAAGCTGCTGGTTTAGGAGGAGTACACACACACATTTAACTGAATATAATGGAGAAGGCTTGGTCCTTAGAAATAACTTCTTTCTTATTGCTGCAGTTAGAAATACAATGCCCCTTCATTGTATTTTATTTCTTGACCCTACAGGATGCCTGGTGGTAACCAGCCTTCCAAGTGGCTGAACAGATGCCAGTGTACCCGAATTCTGAGACAAAACTGGATGTTCTTTTCTTCTGCTTTTAAGATTTCCAATTTGAAATGATGTGCAGTTCATGTTAGATTTGCTATTTCTACGGGTAAGACTACTGAGGCTTTCAGTTTCAGAAGTAATTTGTGCACAATTTCTGCAAAGCCTCCCAATATTTATTACTTGATCTGTAATATTTTGCTGCCTTGAACACTGTACTGTATGTTTGCTCACTCTGTTCAGTGACTAACATGAGCTTTTTAATTTTAGACAGGAAAGCCTCAGAGTGTGAATCCTCACAAACAGAAGACTGAGGTGAATCAGTACCAGCAGTCACTAAACAGGGATGTTGTTCCGTTTTGCAAAATAACATTTATTTTCTTAAGTTACTGTGCTTTGTTGTTGGATTTTGAAAGAACCGAGACTTAATTTTAACTTAAAACAAAACTAAGGCAGGACAGAAAAACAAAGATGTTTTCATGTAAGTAATGACACCTGAGCACAGCACATTAGAAGTTCAGATATACAGAGATTGTAACACAATGTCTAGTGTATGTGCAATGTAAAAGAAAAAAAATGATGCTACGTATAATGACAATTAATTTGGGGTTCTTTCAAAATCCAACAAAAAACAGTAATTATTATTAGTAGTAGTTGGACTTTACTCTAAGCAGAATGTTATCTATTGTGATGGTTTACTTTGGTAATAACTGATCTGCAGGTGAACCAAGGAAGGAGGCAGAACAAGAAGTAAGGGTACACTTTATTAATGTTTGAACTCCGTGAGTGAATATCTACTGTGCTTATGTTTTTAACAGTTACAGTGAAGTAGAAGAGTCTGGCCGTGTTATGGGGCAGCAGTTAAAGAAGAAGGAAGGAGACCTGTTGAAGTAGTGGCTGGTCCTCCTGCCCGCACTTCTAGAATTGTCCATCTCAACCTAATGCTCTGATCTGCTGTGCCTTTGCCAAGTGATCACGAGGTATTGGACTACTTTGTTTTTTTGTTCTTCTGAAAACTGTCTCAGTCTCATTACACTGGCTGCCTGTCTCACATAGAATTGATTTCAAGGTTCTATTAAATAATTAGAAGGCTTTGAGTATTTTAGACCCTGCCTGTATTTTGGAGTGTCTGCTCCCAACATTTGTTTTCTCAAACGTTGCATTGCTTTTTATTCCAAGATCAACCATAGAAAGCTGCAGCTTTCTGTACTCATGCAACAAAATCTGGAATGCTTTCCCAATAGAGAAGTGCCAGGCTACAAACGTTGATCATTTCAAAATTTCTAATTTGGCTTTTTCTTAATTACTTGCATTGGTTGTAATAGATTAGCAATGGTACTGCGTACAGTTTGTAAGATCTGCACTGGGCACTAACTTATGCTGTGTTTCTATGTTGTCTTTTTCCAGTTTATTGCAATGGTGCCCCCTGCATCTCCACTGTCTGTTACATCAACTCAAACTGCCTGTGATGCCGGAGAGAAGAAAAGTTCACAAGACGTCCTGGAATGGAATTGTGATTGGACTGAGATGGCCACAATTATGTATGCTGGGATGTGCAGGCTTTGGCTTGGGACCCCCAGAGGTTTATTATCTCCGGCAACCTTGAAAGCTGCAAGTTTGTCTTTGTCCCTGGCCATTTGACCACACAGTGTATTTATTACAAAAGACAATTTCATGCTGTTTAAATTCTGCTCAGTTACTGCAGAATATTTTATTTTAAAACTGTTAAATTCAGTTCAGACACCTTGAAACAATATTAAAAACATTACTAAGAACAAACTTATTACAAATATGAACTACAGCAACAAGCACTTACTGTAAAAAAACTTAAGTGATAACAGCTCACTCACTTAAGTCTGTGGATGTAAAATTAAACTTCTTTGTAAGATTAATAGCCGTTGGAAAAATGAAGATTTGAACTGGTGGCTTTATATTCTTGACTCCTTCAGCATCTGACTTGATTGCACAACTGAGAACAAATTAAAGAATCTGAACAAGCGGACTGTCACAGTTAACACTAAGGGGGACAGTCAGCACAGAGCAATGCAACACAGTATTCATTCTTTTTTGTTGAAAAAGGACCATTTATTTCTATAAAACTGGTTGGCAACATTAGGTTTTGTAAACCTGATGCCTTAAGATAAATGGCAATTTTATTAATAATAATTGATGTCTAAAGATATTTTTAAACAAACACAATTTAATTCTAATTTTCCGAGATACTGAATTTGGGACTTTCATTAGTTGTCACTTATAATCATCAAAATTAAAAGAAATAAACATTTGATTAAACATCAGTCTGTGTGTAATGAATGGAATTACTCAAATAAATCAACTTTGTCATGATATTCTAATTTTATGACCAGCACCTGTAATATGTTCAGTGTATTTAGAACAGACATATGTGGTGGTGAAAAACTATTTGCCCCCTTCCTGATTTCTTATTCTTTTGCATGTTTATCACACAAAATGTTTCTGATCATCAAACACATTTAACCATTAGTCAAATATAACACAAGTAAACACAAAATGCAGTTTGTAAATGGTGGTTTTTATTATTTAGGGAGAAAAAAAAATCCAAACCTACATGGCCCTGTGTGAAAAAGTAATTGCCCCCTGAACCTAATAACTGGTTGGGCCACCCTTAGCAGCAATAACTGCAATCAAGCATTTGCGATAACTTGCAATGAGTCTGTTACAGCGCTCTGGAGGAATTTTGGCCCACTCATCTTTGCAAAATTGTTGTAATTCAGCTTTATTTGAGGGTTTTCTAGCATGAACCGCCTTTTTAAGGTCATGCCATAGCATCTCAATTGGATTCAGGTCAGGACTTTGACTAGGCCACTCCAAAGTCTTCATTTTGTTTTTCTTCAGCCATTCAGAGGTGGATTTGCTGGTGTGTTTTGGGTCATTGTCCTGTTGCAGCACCCAAGATTGCTTCAGCTTGAGTTGACGAACAGATGGCCGGACATTCTCCTTCAGGATTTTTTGGTAGACAGTAGAATTCATGGTTCCATCTATCACAGCAAGCCTTCCAGGTCCTGAAGCAGCAAAACAACCCCAGACCATCACACTACCACCACCATATTTTACTGTTGGTATGATGTTCTTTTTCTGAAATGCTGTGTTCCTTTTACGCCAGATGTAACGGGACATTTGCCTTCCAAAAAGTTCAACTTTTGTCTCATCAGTCCACAAGGTATGTTCCCAAAAGTCTTGGCAATCATTGAGATGTTTCTTAGCAAAATTGAGACGAGCCCTAATGTTCTTTTTGCTTAACAGTGGTTTGCGTCTTGGAAATCTGCCATGCAGGCCGTTTTTGCCCAGTCTCTTTCTTATGGTGGAGTCGTGAACACTGACCTTAATTGAGGCAAGTGAGGCCTGCAGTTCTTTAGACGTTGTCCTGGGGTCTTTTGTGACCTCTCGGATGAGTTGTCTCTGCGCTCTTGGGGTAATTTTGGTCGGCCGGCCACTCCTGGGAAGGTTCACCACTGTTCCATGTTTTTGCCATTTGTGGATAATGGCTCTCACTGTGGTTCGCTGGAGTCCCAAAGCTTTAGAAATGGCTTTATAACCTTTACCAGACTGATAGATCTCAATTACTTCTGTTCTCATTTGTTCCTGAATTTCTTTGGATCTTGGCATGATGTCTAGCTTTTGAGGTGCTTTTGGTCTACTTCTCTGTGTCAGGCAGCTCCTATTTAAGTGATTTCTTGATTGAAACAGGTGTGGCAGTAATCAGGCCTGGGGGTGGCTACGGAAATTGAACTCAGGTGTGATACACCACAGTTAGGTTATTTTTTAACAAGGGGGCAATTACTTTTTCACACAGGGCCATGTAGGTTTGGATTTTTTTTTCTCCCTAAATAATAAAAACCATCATTTAAAAACTGCATTTTGTGTTTACTTGTGTTATATTTGACTAATGGTTAAATGTGTTTGATGATCAGAAACATTTTGTGTGACAAACATGCAAAAGAATAAGAAATCAGGAAGGGGGCAAATAGTTTTTCACACCACTGTATATAGATAGACGCCGCATTCACTATGTTGCCCAGTCATAGCTTTGCTAGCTTAGCCTGGTGTAGCTAAAGTAAAGATTATAAAACGGGATTTTCTAATGGCCAAATATAACCAAAACAATTGTTCAGCTTTACCTATGAAATGTAATCCTTGTGATCTGGTTTGCAGCATACAGCGGTTTGTACAATCCCAAGCAGCACATGCATGAGGCATCTTTATCCATTACTTCACTCCACAGCAGTGCCACTCACAATATGTCGGCGATGTTGACGTACGATGCTGCTGGTCATGCGGCGTCTAGTAATTCTATGTCTATGTTCAATACGCCTGCGCTCGTGGATCGGGCAGGCACGCAGATCGGGTAGCGACAGTGTACAACAGTTGCCCGAATTTCATCAGTCATGATTGCTCTTGGTCTTCATTGTCCCTTTCCACCTTGTCCACAACCTCTCACACAAACTCTTCCCCCTCTGCCTCTCAGTATATTTCTGTCCATTGTAGATGGATGCACATGTGCCACCTGTGCACTCTGAACTGACTTTTATCCTGCCTAATTGGTCATTAGAAACATGTCTGTTCAATTTGGAGTCGTTGTGTGTAAGAGATGACAACTGTGTTGGATTTGTTTTCACATTTTGATGCCAGTGTTCACAATTTTACAACACAAGTGTATTGCAGTGTGGAATGTGTTTAGTGACTAGGAATGTTTTTAAGGTTTAGCAAAGAATGGATGAGTTTTGCAAACTGTCTCTTAACTACCCGAACAGTGTTTGAGGTTTGAGTGTTTGATTCAAAAAATTAGTTCAGGCCACAGAGAATTTGGTTCAGAGAATGGGGTTAAGTGTTTTAGCAACTGAGAAAAAATGTAAAAGAATGGTGAACAAAATCCTGCCTTTCTTTTGGAACTTGTACATTTTTTGAACCCATACTGGAATGTGTTCTTTGAGCTGCTATCTCAGACATATACTGTATGCCATATATGTGCATCTGAAAGAATGATTTTTTGTTGTAACCCTCTTAAAAATCTTCCTGCCACCCTCTGGCCACCCCATGTGAAATTCTCTACATCCACCCCGATATAGTTCTTTTTTTTGTGTGTATAAAATGAGGAAAAACTGTAACTAGTTTAGACTAAATCTTATTTCAGACTTGGGTGAGATGTTCCTACTGTTCCTGCTCTTCCTCTTCCTTGTGCTTGCCGTCTACCTGTATTTCCTCTAAGCAGCTCCATTTGGTTGCTTAGAAGTTAGACACATACAGACTTTTCCACCCTAGTCTTTTCCTTTTGCAGTACTCAGGTGTCTATAGTCACATGCAAGATATGTGGTCCATCTTGTGTGAGCCCATTAGCAGAACACTGAATGGCAGGCGTTGCCAAAGTACACAACTGATTGATTACATGAAATATGTTACACCTGCTAGGACATTTCTACTTCTAAGTATTTGCATTTTATTCTGCATTAAATGTCATTTGATTACTTAATCATTTTAATAGCAATGAGACAAAAGTGTAGCAAAAAGGTCTTTAGTGTTTGTTCTGGTGAGGTCACAGTTCTACAACTGATGTCAGTTTATCAAAAATGGCGTCTTTAGTATTTGAAAAGAGGGCATGTGAGGTTAACATGAAACTTGTGTTTAGGGACTGAAAACTATCTGACGTGGTTTGGTAATAATGTGTAGAGTCTGTATTGAGGGTAAACCACAGAAAATGTACTGTATGTGGTGCTGAAGAACTCTGGTACAGCATGTGTCAACAGCGTTTGAGCAAACAAGAAAAACTGTAGGTTATCTCATAGTCTTTGCTGCCATCTACAGGATAAAACCAAATAAGACATTTCTAGAGACTTCTCAACGCTTAGTCTCTTTGTTACTTACTACCTTTTATGTTGTTTTTTGCCAACTCTATAGAGGCTAATTTTTTTCAGAAAACTCATGTATTGTGAAAGATGTAAAAACTCCTTTTTTATTACTGTAAGTGAATTTTTTCAATGCTTGATTTTTTTTTTTATGCAACAAAGATTTTTCAAGATGAAAATCACGAGATTGTATAATCATCTATCTTAACTTTATTAGCAACTGTCCTCATGTACCTCTGATTTCTCCCTGTGCTGATGGAGCAAAGACTACCAATCAAAACATTTATCCAGGTGTAAATATTGATCATCAAAAATGTACACTCACTTATTAGAATTTGAAGTCATAAATAAGGTCAAAGGTATGTCAATGTTTTTCAAGATGATGAAGATGATGGGGGAGAGGAGGAAGGGGTGGCAGACATATCAAATGAAATACATACCACATTGACTTCATGGGATGACAATGTGGTTCCAAATGTGAACCACTACACCATTGTCTGCATTTTCAGACCAGAAATAAGGTATAATGAAGTATGTGTGCATTTTGTATCTACAGTGCTAATGTAAAGGGTTATGCTTTATTTGTACTTCACAGAAAAATTTAGATTTACATTATTTAAGGGCGGGCGGCACGGTGGCGCAGTGGGTAGCGCTGCTGCCTCGCAGTTGGGAGATCTGGGGACCTGGGTTCGCTTCCCAGGTCCGCCCTGCGTGGAGTTTGCATGTTCTCCCCGTGTCTACGTGGGTTTCCTCCGGGCGCTCCGGTTTCCTCCCACAGTCCAAAGACATGCTGGTTAGGTGGATTGGCGATTCTAAATTGGCCCTAGTGTGTGCTTGGTGTGTGCTTGGTGTTTGTGTGTGTCCTGCGGTGGGTTGGCACCCTGCCCGGGATTGGTTCCTGCCTTGTGCCCTGTGTTGGCTGGGATTGGCTCCAGCAGACCCCCGTGACCCTGTGTTCGGATTCAGCGGGTTGGAAAATGGATGGATGGATGGATTATTTAAGGGCATAAAGTGACCAGTGTTTGTTTCTACAATATTATTGCCAAAAAATAGTTTTTGCAGAAGTGAGAAACAACCCTCTGCAGAAGGGAGGTAATGGTTGTAGACAGATGACCAAGAAACAGCCAATGTAAATATGGTCATTACCAACAATGCAATGCATTTGTATGAAATGCAAAGATTAATTGTAGAAGAGGAATTTTTCTTTTCATGATGATAGACGTATGGCTGAAACCCCTATCACAGCAGTATGTCCTGTAAGCCATGGAAGAGGCATATGGGAAGATTTCATTTGAATCAATGCAAGCGTGGATCTGACACACACAGGCATATTTTCCTTGCTGTCTGGCAAAGCATAACATTCAATGTGATGTGGATTTGGTTTTGTTTTCTTGACCCTGACCAAAGAAGAGATGGAGATGAAGCTGAACAGTTTATGACAGCCTATACCTGTCTTGGCAGTTTTGTGTTTCTGGAATACGGCAATAAAGACCTGCATGTGTACTGCAAGAATATACTGTAAGTGTGTTTGTAGGTTTTTAAATTTCTGACTCAATAGTGTAAATAAAACATTTCCCTTAAAAGAAGATTTGCTTTATTTTTGCTGTACCTGTAATATTCTGTCAAATACAAATAGTTACAGTACTCTGTAAATAGGCATTAATTCTGGAATGGGAAAGCTTTTTTGCTGTAGTGTTATGATTTTTTTATCTCAAATATGTTGTGATTATCACTAAAGTTTGTGTATTTAACTTGTTGTTTGTGTCATATGATGAAAAAGTTTTAATTTGATGGAAAAATGAATGTATTTTTTAAAGGATATAGTTCATTTTGACATGGACATTAAAGTTTTGCATAGACAAATGTGTGGTCTTGAAATTGTATTGATAAGTTTGGGGAAAGTGAGAATTATTTAACAAATAGTCTCTTCACTATTCAAAAAATCTGTAACTGAATCAATAGCTGTATTATACATGCAAGATAGTTCCTACCCAAGTAATATATATGGTGTAAGATTAACTATTCTATTCTCTTCATCTTAATCAGTCAAAAATGTTATGTGAGTGAGTTATACAGCTTTGTTATTAAAATTATTCTAGTGCATATAAGCACAGCTGTCCCAATTAACATTCGGCAATTGATTTAGCAAACTGAGGTGTTCATATGGCAAGGCACCCTCAGATTGGATAAATAATGGTTGTCCATTTAAACCATTCCGGGAGCGCTTTCAGCAGACATTTAAAAGATAAATCTCCAACAATTACTTAAATTGCGGGAAACATACAACTACAAATACAAGAAATATTCTATATGTGATTATTTTAATGCTAATCACAGCAACCCAGTGATTGCATTTGATGATACAGTTTGTAAGGCATTTTGCCTTTTTGATAATTGTTTTTGTGCCTGTTACTTGATACCACATAGTCGGGCTTGTGCTTCTTGTTTTCACAGTTGTTCACAGCTGGTTCAAGATACATCCTCTGGATGTTGTCATGTTTCAGCCAGGGTTCCCACCTGGCTGGGGTTCAAATACTGTTTTTATGTTTATTGTTTTCATGTTGTATGTTATCAGTGTTGATTATTTAGTTTCTTTATGTCAATGTGTATTGTTAGGTTTCTTGTATTTTACTTTTCAAGGTAACTGTAACAATTAAAACACATTCTAAAAGTACATCATAAAACAAGCTACTGAATAAACTTGGGTATAGACAGTTATTTGATTAAAGACACTGGATAGCTGATAAGCTGTTTTGCACAAAAAGGCTGTGGAGTCTCTAGGTTAAAATGAGTGAAACAGAAAAGTGAATTTTGGCGATACCTTGTTCTGTTTGCATAGTGTGTTGAAATCTAATAACTGAAAGAACAAAATACTAGATTAGCCTGGGAGGCAGCTGAGAATCTTTTTTAGGGAAAGACTATGGACTTATTCAATCTAGCTTTAAAGGAAAGGCTTAGAAAACTAGAAGCACAAATCAGCACACACATTAGTGAAAGAGGCAGTATGCCAGCTCACCTCTCAGAAACTCAAAAAAAATGTGAAACTCCGTGCAACAGCAAAAGCACAGGCACACAGGCCCACTGTTTTAGAGACACAGGACAAAAGTTTAAACACAAAACTGCTATCTGTCACTGAGGACCATGATATGATTAATCATAATCTAGTATGCTTGTGAGACATTTTATCAACTATAATTATTAAAATGTCCCGGTCCAAAAGAGAAAATGAGTGATTACTGGAAGATATTAAAATGATAAGAGGTACTGCAAATTTTCCTCTGCAGAGTAAGAAACAAGGCGAATTTCAACAAAGCTAGCCAAAGTGATATGAGAGCTATCATTTAAAGGGGGGCAGCTCTTCAGAAACAATCTCAACTCATGCAGAGCACGAGAGAAACTGCTTGAAACTCGTGAAATAATTCATAAGTGGAGAGGAACTTGTTTTCTCCTTCAAAAGCTGCACGCTATGGAAAAGAAACCTATTCCTTATCCTCACAACTGATCCTGCAAGAAAGATCTTGAAGTCCTTGCAATTAGGTAGCTGTATTTGCTACTAGGCCATGCCTGCCTCTGCCACAAAGGTAAGTGTAAAAGATTTAAAATGAGTCAGAGAGATCGTAACCAACTGTGAACTGTTTGACCCAGGTAATGCCTAATGTAACGAAAGTGAATATTTAAGAACTATCTAGCAAATTCTGAAATACAGTATGTGACAGAATACAGAACAAGAAAAAACTGCTTCATGTTAACAAAACTACAACTTGACCTGTTCATGCATGGATAGAAAGACAAAATTGGGAAATCTGGTCTAAGTCTGAGTTATTGGATAGGAAATATGCTGTGCAAATAGACCCTGCTGCAGTGCACAATATAAAACAAAGAAAAGATCAGTCGCTCTGCCTATATTTGGATACAGTATATTCTGAGAGACCTTTTTCAGGAAGAAAAACTATGCAGGAATGGAAGATGACATAGATTTCAAGGGACTGTTTGTTCTCAACCTCTTACCTATGGTTAAAGATTTGATTGTGTTGCATATAGATTTAGAACACATGCACATAACAGAAATAAGGAATTTAGCTGAAAAGATGTCTACCAGATAAGGGAAAAAAATTAATAGGCAACGAAGGGTTGGAGGCTCCATGAAAGTGGAAAAAAAAGTGATAAATCACCAAGTCAGCCTTCAAAAGTGAAATGTAGAGAAAGTTCAGGACAGCAGCATACTTCTAAAGAAGAAAAACCACTCACTGTCATTGAAAACGTAACCCAAAGGATTAGATCGTGTCTTGACCAACATGTGCAGACAAATGAGCAGTCCTCAGCATTAAAGCCAATTGGGGCCACACCCCGCAAGCATGACCAGAAATGGACTTCCCACCCTTTCTCTCTGGGACTGATAAGCCTGACGCCAGTAAGAAAGATGAAATTAGATACCCATCTCAAAGTATGCAGGTCTCCAAACATGCCGATCTGTAAAGCAAGAGCAATTTGCTTCTCCAAGCAAACTCAAACAAGCGAAATGATGCAAAGCCCAGCTTCTAAAATAAGTCTTATTTATTTTTTTGTTCTTTATTTTGCCTTATACAATTTCTTGTATTAGAGATTTGTTGGTTTTCGCCTACCCCTTGGGGTCAGAGCTCAGGGCCAGTTATTGTACAGCACCCCTAGAGTAATTGCAGGTTAACGGCCTTGCTCAAGAGCCCAGCAGAGTAGGATCTCATTTGGCAGTAACGAGGATATGAACTGGCAATCTTACAGATACCAGTGCAGATCCTTAGCCTCAGAGTCACCACAACTCCTCCATTTTTAACACCATGCTTTGTGGAACATTGCATGCTGTCTATATCAGGCATTCATAAAACTCAAAATACTGATGGGGAAAGTAACCACTAATCGAATAAAGGCAAGCCATCCTTTCCTAATAGGCTTGTGTGTAATGTCATCTTTCAGCCACTGGAAAGGGCTAAGGCAGCACAGAAAATAAACCTGAATAATCATCCTAAGAACACTGATTTGGAAACAAAAATGTTAATTGTCCACCTGCAACTACCAACCATAAACTGCCAGTTTTGCTGAAAACATAAATGCTTCTACAGTTTCTATATTTATGCCAAAAAATCATAATAGGTTGAGGATCCAGAACACTGTAGAGCCAATCTAGTGGACCTCAAGGCAGGGTTCCTGGAAACTGACAAAGTTAAGTCAGTCTGCTCACCATTGTAGGGCCTAAATCATAAGGGCTTGATGTCAGAATTTAATTGGGGGGGGTGGGGGTGGGGGTGGGGGGGATGTGAAATACAGACGTCTTTAGGAGTGCCAGGTCCCTGCAGACACTGACACTGCAGCCATGTGCAAAACTGTGAATAAGATATCCTAGACATTCCCCAAGGATAAACTGATAACATTGACTAGAAACTATTGAGCTGAGGGCACAGATAGTAAAGCCAGGTAAGCGGTTTAGAGAGTCAGACCCTGACAGTAATCTAGTTTATGTGCAGAAATAAGAATCCTGTAATGGAAAAGATTTACTTGTTCATCTCTATTTAGGTTCGCAGGCTTTATCTGATCCAAATGTAAATGGACTCTTCTCAATAAATAACACTGGTCATGAGCAGTGTGAGTGAAAGCCTGATGTGACCAGACCTTCCTATGACAGTAAGTTTGATCAAAGGTTATCCTTCACTGCCAAAGAGTTGGGAATACATTAGTGGTAAGGACCTGTTACATATGCGCTTCTATTCACAGCCCTCAGGCCAGGTAGGGGAAACAAACTAATAGCTATATGGTCCTTAAAAATGTGTACTATATAAAATATAGTGCAAAGCTGAAAACTGGATGAGAAGTCATGAAGCTATAGTTGAGAAAGAGCTTACTGAATATCTAGTCAACTCATCACACAGGAAGGCACTGGTAACTCATGACAGATATGAATTGGCTAACGCCATTTCGCTTGCAAACAGCAGTGTGCTGATCCATATTCCAAAACAAGCCCTAGTTCACATTGATGACTTTTCATCACACCATGAAGTAGGAAATACTGAAAGTCTAAAAACCCTGAGTGATATGCTGGTTTACATACCAAAGAAGTTAGATTTTAATGGTCTTGGCCTAACAGATACAGTAACATAACTTTACCTTGTGTACACTTAAGGATACAATACCTAATGACTGTTTGTGCTTTAAAGTACGACATGCCTCAAAGGACATCCATTTCAAACAGGGGGGATATGTAGGACAAAGTGTGCTGCCATTTTGCTAAGCCTGTAAAAAACATCAGATTTAGCAGGGATGCAGAATTCCATACATACTACACCCACCACTTACATTCCTTCCATCTTGCCTGAAGAATGGGCCTGAGGTGCCTTGAAAGCTTGCATATTGTAATCTTTTTAGTTTAGCCAATAAAAGGTGTCATTTTGCTTGACTTCTCACTACTTCCATTCCTGAGTAAATGCCTGAATTAAAGTGGTTACCAATAGTTTACTCAGCACTGTACTTTTTCTGATAACAAAGATATAAATCAGATTTGAGCTGACACCTCTTCCAAGGCTCCTTCAGGCAAAAAGGCACTTAAATGGACATTTATCTTAGGCTTCTGAACACAAACTGAACCTGCCTGGATATGATTAACAAAATAATGCTGCTCTAAGCCGGCACTGGTTCTGTAACTGGAAGTGACTTTGATCCAATCACCAGAGGTTACACTTTCCTTTAAAACTAGCTGGATTAATTTCTTCTGCCCTTTTAGGGGGGCTGAAGGCTGAACACCTGTGCTCTTTGGGGAGTTATAACGCAGGTAGTGCACTCTCTTTGGGGAGCTGATGCTGACAATCTGCTTTCTTCGGGGTAAGAAGTCATTCACTCTCTGCAGAGTAACGAGCTCACAAACATTCTCTGCCCTTCCCTTTTGTCCTCCATAATGAATCAGTGCAACCCATGCACAACACATGCAATGAATATTTAATGATGTGTACACCAAAAATATGCTATCTATCTAATAGTGTAAAGAGAAAACAAATACAACATAAAGCACAAACTAAAGAACCTTACAGTGGAAGACCAGTTCTTAGGCTGCATCTCAGTGTCTGGCCGGGTCTGTCACAGCACCTCATTAACATCACAGGCTGTATCCTCACTGGCTAAACAGTGAGGGAAGAAGCATCTTGAGTGTCATATCCAGCCCCGGACAGCACCTACATTAATAGCATCATGTGCCTCTTACATTGCCTGTTGAAGCGGCATGTGCACATAGGGCTGGTTGTTATGCTCCACCATAATGACAAAAAAAAATCTTCAGTGGGAGAAATGGAAAGTAGGGAGGAAGGTATTGAACAAGAAATTATGTGTGAATAATAAACCAGTTAAAGACCATGGCCACAAAATGGAAGGTGATATTGTCCCATACTACAGTATATCTTAGTTGCTCTGCATTATTTATGTTGTTTGGTCTAAGGATGGCATTTTGGCGGACAACACCATTCTTTTTTTCTTTTTTTTTTGTTCTTTATTTCACCTTATACAATTTCTTGTATTAGGAATTTGGTAGTTTTCGCATACCCCTTGGGGTCAGAGCGCAGGGTCAGCCGTTGTACAGCGCCCCTGGAGCAATTACAGGTTAAGGGCCTTGCTCAAGGGCCCAGCAGAGCAGTGGCCGTTTTGGCAGTGATGGGGATTCGAACCGGCAGCCTTCGGGATACCAGCGCAGCTCCTTAGCCTCAGAGCCACCACTCCGCCCTATTCTGTGAGATTGTGGCAAACATTTGGATATTGCCACTATGTTGGCCAAAGGTGTCCAGCTCTGAGAGATCCTTGCACACTTTCTAGGACTCATTCCTGTTGTTTCTGCCTGGGACACTATGATTTCCCGGTGTCCTTTGCCAGTGGCTAGTTTGCACCACTACCACTTCAACACTCCTTTGTGGATATCCAGGTTTTCTAACTGGGAGCAAACACCTTTCACCAAGTTGTTATCAGGTGCTGTTGCGCTAACAATAAACATTGCCCTCACCCACCTGGAAAGAGGAAATACATATGTAAGAATGCTGTTCATAGATTACAGCTCGGCATTCAACACCATCATCCCCTCAAAACTCGTCTTGAAGCTTGACGACCTTGGGTTGGGGACGACCATCTGCAGATGGATTTTCTCTTTCCTCACAAACAGGTCCCAGGTGGTGAGAGTCGGCAAACACACATCCTCATCACTCATTTTAAACACAGGAGCGCCGCAGGGCTGTGTGCTTAGCCCCCTCTTGTATTCCTTGTTCACCCATGACTGTGTTGCAAAACACGGCACAAACACCATCATCAAGTTTGCAGACGACACAACCATCATAGGCCTTATCACTGACAATGATGAGACGGCCTACAGAGAGGAGGTGCTGGCATTGAGTAATTGGTGCCTAGATAACAACTTGTCTCTTAACGTCAGCAAAACCAAAGAGATGATTGTGGACTATCGAAAACAACAAGGCAGAGAACACCAGGCCATCTACATCAGTGGCATAGAAGTTGAAAGGGTCAACAGCTTCAAGTTCCTTGGAGTAAACATCACCAAGGATCTCTCGTGGACCCTTCACATAGACACTGTGGTCAAGAAAGCTCGCCAGCGGCTCTACTTCCTGAGGAGGCTGAGGAAGTTTGGCATGAATGCCAACATCACCTCAAACTTTTACAGGAGTGTGGTCGAGAGTCTGCTAACGGGCTGCATTACCGTCTGGTATGGGAGCTGCTCTGCCAGCAGCCGGAAATCACTACAGAGAGTGGTGAAGGCAGCAGAGCACATCACGGGCAAGAGTCTTCCTGCCATTGAAGACATTTACCTCCATCGGTGCTTGCGTAAGACAAGCAGCATCATAAAGGACCACAGCCATCCAGCACGCCAGCTGTTCTCCTTGTTACCATCCGGCAGACGATACAGGAGTCTGGCTGCTCGGACTACAAGACTTAAGAACAGCTTTTACCACCAGGCCATTCGACTCCTCAACAGCAACACCTGAACACTTACACACACTTACATTACATCTACATTGCACTACTCACACACAAACTGTACCTGCACACACTCTGAATACTGACTGGAACATGCATCTGCACTTTATGGAATATGCATCTGCACTTATAAAACATTATCTGTGCAATAACTGTCATTTGTACTTGCTGCTCATTCAACTCATATTGCTCTATAACTTCTTTTAAAACATACACATTTTATTTTATATGACTTGTCTATTTTTAACTTGTAATCTTTTTTTAAGCTTTATTGGATCTAGGCTGAGTGACTTGTTTTTCTCGTCATACACATTTCATTGTATGTTGACCCTGTGTTAACCTATATATGACAAATAAACCTAAACCTAAACCTGTTTCCTCTAAAGTAGGATGGGTATCTGAGTCTAACCAGCTCCATACCTTTCACAGTTCTGGCACCACCTGTTGGTGTTTTGTCTATTCTACTTATCCTTCTGTTAAGTTAAGGATGCAGCAGCTGGGTTGCATCTGCACGACCTGCTCCTGCTCTTTCTCTTTCTAATAGCTGCAGTATTGACACTCATCTTTCACATGAAGTCTCCATGACAGGGTGTCTGCGTTGTGATGGTGGTCACATTGTCTGTGTTGGATGGCGAACTGGTAACCCTGTAACAATTTTAACCAAAGCGCCACTTGTCCCACTGGCTAATGAATGGATAAGAGTTATTGTCTTGAAGTGTGATCTGTATGGATCAAGAAGGGCAATACACAGAGGCAGCGCCTGAACTGTCAAACAGGCAAAGCCAGTGACTCTCTCAGTGTCACACAATAGTTGCGTTCACACTTTGGCATTGAGCAGCACTATATTTCACATGTACTGTTTTTCTGGGCCTTGAAATGCATTGTGCTACATCCAAGTATAACTCAAATCCCTATTTATACAATAAAACACTGCAAAAATATATACGTAGTAGTTTCCAAAAAGGACATCACTGTTTAGATCAATTTCTAAGTGACACACAAGTTGCAGCACTATATTTCAAATGAAGTTTTGTTCAGACTTGAAACACATTGTGCTCAAAGTTCTATAGTTGCATTAAGGTGAAAACACTGTTTCAACATTTAAATAGCAGTTTCCTAACAAAACTTTACTGTTTAGACCAATTTCTAACAAAACTAAAGCTGCATCATTACATCTGACATTTACTGTTGTTCAGCTAGGAAACACATTGTGCTACATTACAGTATAACTGAAATCCCTATTGATGCATTAAGGTAAAACAATGAATGCTGATACATATAAATAGTAGTTTCCTAACACATCTTTAAAGTTTTGACCAATTTCTAAGTGGTTGACAAGCTGCTTCACTGCATTTCAAATTAAGTTTTGTTCAGCCATCAAACGCAGTGTGCTACATTGAAGAACGGTATAACTCAACGTTTTGTTGTTGTTTTAAGGTGAAAACACTACTGCAACATATAAATAGTAATTTCCTAGCAGCACTTCACTGTTTAGATCAGTTTCTATGTGATACACTATTATATGTTACAGCAGTGTTTTCTCTTTAATGTAACTATAAAATGGAATTTACAGTACTTCAGTGTTCATAATGTGTTTCAAAGCCAAAACAAACTATATTTGAAAAGTAGTTCTGCAGCATGTGAATCACTTAGAAAATTAACTAAAACACATTTTAAATTAGTGCTGCTGCTTGTTTATCGTTTAGAAATTGTTCAAAACAGTAAAGTTCGGTTAGGAAATATGTTATATGTTGTAGCAGTGTATTCACCTTAAACTATCAAAATGGCATACTTTAAAGTATCATAATACGTTACAAGGCTATAAAGAACAAAATGTTAAATATAGTGCTAGAGCTTGTGTATCAGTTAGAATTTGCTCTATAAACAGTTACATTCTCTTAGGAAACTACTATTCATATATTGCAGCAGTGTTTTCACCTAAATGCCAACTGTATTAAAAAAAAAAAACTGTCCCAATTTAAAATATTTTAGCAGCCATTTACATTTAGATTTTTGAGTTGAAAGTTCCACAAACTAGAGTTTTTTTTGGGGGGGAGCATGCCTACTCAAAATATTTGTTGAAAAAAGATAAACATGAGCAGGTCAAGTAAGCTTGAATTTGTAAGCTTTTATGACAAAGTAAATTTTGCTGTAATAATGTAACATTACTTTAGCTAACAAAAGGGTATACCACATACTGATTAATATTAACAGTTTGGTAGAACTTTAAATGTTCATCTCCAATTAGTTGCTAAAGAATATTGTGTCTTTACATAAATAATCATTGAAGCCAATGAAGGAATTAAGACTGGACACACCGTCATGTGTAGGCATGCTCCATATCAATAACCACACCAACCTCCCGCAGCTGCGCAAGCATGAACCCCCACAGAGGTTGAATCGGCTATTTAGTTATTTATTTAAAAACTGACCATCTGCTGTGCTGCGAACCCACTAAACCACAAATGTGTGATAATGAATGTTGTTAGTATATATGCCCCGCAAGTTGGGTGTGTGATGGATGAGAAAGAATATTTCTGGAGTGAGTTGGATGAAGTGGTGGAGAGTGTACCAAGGGAGAGAGTGGTGATTACAATGAATTTCAGTGGACATGTTGGTGAAGGGAACAGAAGAGATGAGAAGGTGACAGGTAGGTATGGTGTCAAGGAGAGGAATGAAGAAGGTTAGATGGTAGTGGATTTTGCAAAAAGGATGGGCATGGCTGTGGTGAATACGTATTTTAAGAAGAGGGAGGAACATAGGGTGAAGTCTGAAGGAGACTGGAAACTGCGAAGTTGTGGCAGGGGAAAGTGTAGGTAGGCAGTATAGGATGGTGGTCTGTAGGATGATTTTGGAGATCAAGAACAGGAGAGTGAGGGATAGTGCAAGTTGAAAAAGGAAGACTGTAAGGTGGAATTCAGGGAGGAGGTAAAACAGGCACTGGGTGGCAGTGAAGAGTTACCAGATACAATACAATACAATACAGTTTATTTTTGGTGTGCAGTGGGTGTCAAAAGAAGTGGGTCAATACAATACAATACACAGAACAGAACAAATCCTCAATAAAAAATAAAAAATAAATTTTTTTTAGAAGTACGGAGCAGAATTTAACAGTAGATGATATCACATAATAAGATTTGGATAATTTTAGACTCCTGGAGACCTCATCCATCAAGCTGCCTCCCCCATTTGGCCATTCCACGGCTGAAACAGTGTTGGGCCAGCCAATCCGATGAAAGGACCCCTCTTTCTCACGATTCCTGCGATCCTCCATCAGGGATGACTTTTCCTTAGGCAGGCAAAACAACTTGGCAGGTGGGCCATGGCACCAAGTGCCACATTTGAGTACCGAGAAGAGAAACAGAAAAGGTGACGGTTATCCAATTATATGCAATTATAACTATCATGTTACTTATGTTTTAGTGCTAATGACTAACAACAGAGATGCAGTATGTACAGTTAATCAGCAGCTGTAGTCAGGATATGCTAAACTGAAGTAGTGAGTCTTCAGCCGGGATTTAAAAGCTGAGACCGTAGGGGCATCTCTTATAGTAGCAGGCAGACCATTCCACAGTTTAGGGGCCCTGTAACTAAAAGCTCGACCTCCCATTGTTATTTTATTAATCCTTGGAACCATAAGCAGACCAGCATCTTGAGATCTTAATGTGCGCTCTGGTTTGTAGGTCATGATAAGTTCAGACAAGTAAGCCGGACCTCGGCCATTTAATGCTTTATATGTTAAAAGAAGGATTTTGAAATCTGCTCTAAACTTAACCAGGAGCCAGTGTAAGGATTTAAGAACTGGAGTTATGTGTTCGTATTTTCTTGTTCTTGTAATAATTCTTGCAGCCGCATTTTGTATTAACTGGAGGCTGTATAAAAAACAGTTTGAACATCCAGTGTGAACACCACATTGCAGTAGTCAATCCTACTAGAGATAAAAGCATGAATTAATTTCTCAGAATCCTGTTTATTTAGAAAGCGCCTTAATTTCCTAACACTTTTAAGATGGAAGAAGCATATTTTGGACAACTTTGTAATATGCGCTTTAAATGACTAGAGTCAAAGATAACTCCTAGATTGCGGGCTGATTCAGTAAAATTAATTGGGATTCCAACTGAGTTAAATGATGACAAAATATTGTTATGATCAGTGTCATTCCCTCCAACCATTAACATCTCTGTTTTATCTGTATTTAAAGACAAGTAAGTTCTCATTTATCCACTCCTTTAATTCGCACACAACTAATTAAAGACAACATCGGAGAAACTTCATCTGATTTAAATGAATAGCTGGGCAACTACAGCAGTAGTAGTAAGGGAGACAGAAGGGTGCTAAGTGTGACATCTGAACAGAGGAAGGAGGACAAAGAAACCTGGTGGTGGAATGGGGATTACAGGAGAGAATACAGAGGAAAAAGTTGGCAAAGAAGTGGGATAGTCAGAGAGATGAAGAAAGTAGACAGGAGTACATGGAGATAAGGCGTAAGGTGAAGAGGGCGGTTGTGAAGGCTAAAAATAAGGCATATGTTGAGTTGTATGAGAGGTTAGACACCAAGAAGGGCGAAAAGGACCTGTACCAATTGGATAGACAGAAGGACCAAGCAGGTTAGGGTAATAAAGAATAATGATGAAAACATAATCATAAGCGAGGAGAGTGTGTTGAGTAGATGGAAAGAGTACTTTGAGAGGTTGATGAATGAAAAGAATGAGAGAGAGAAGGTTGGATGATATGGAGATAGGGAACCAATAACTGCAACAGATTAGCAAGGAGGAAGTAAGGACAGCTATGAAGAGGATGAAGAATGGGAAGGCTGATGGTGCAAATGACATACCTGTGGAAGCATGGGGGTGTTTAGGAGAGATTGCAGTTGAGTTTTTAACTAATTTGTTTAATGCAATCTTGGAAAGTGAGAGGAAAGTGTAGAAATAGGGCCTAGAATGGGGGTAATAAGAATGTCATGAGCAACCATTACTACAGCACAAGTCCCATCTCACTCGCTTGGAAGACCTGCCCTTAGGAGAGTGTCCTTCATTCAACCACATGCCCAAAAACTGTCTACTAAGGAACGATTCTGGAAAGTAAGAGAAC
Organism: Erpetoichthys calabaricus; assembly: GCF_900747795.2. Classification (NCBI taxonomy): domain Eukaryota; kingdom Metazoa; phylum Chordata; class Cladistia; order Polypteriformes; family Polypteridae; genus Erpetoichthys; species Erpetoichthys calabaricus. The sequence goes on from NC_041403.2 coordinate 129,570,804, forward strand.
AAGTAGCTGGCTTAATCTTGTCAGGACCACACTGACTTTCATTCCTGTCTTTCCATGAAACAGTAGAGGAACGGTTTCCAGGGTATTTACCAACCGGATTTGTACCATTCCTCTGTTAACATTTATACAGTATCTACCTGGAGTTATCCGAATTTCATACGGAGGAGGGGTGTCAGTTTGCGGCCAGAAACGCGAATAAGTACATCAGAATACGAAATGAGTCTGGTACAAATAACTTCCTATAAGAAGTGTACAGGTTCATGGACATATAGGATCTGGTATAACCAGTCTTATCCATACAAACCTTTCTCGCACACTCATAGTAAACCTGATCATTAACATTCTCAGTAGAAGTGCTGTTCCCACAATGTGGTGATTCTAGCAATCTGTAAAATGCATTACAAGTCTTTTTATTATATACATGGGGGACAACCTGCAAATCATGTCGTGGTCGAGAACAAACAGCCCAGGATGACACCTCCAAAGATAACGAGTGTCTCAGCTGACGTGCATTACAAACATTTAAGTGGGTGCAGTCATTTGAAAAATGTGTTGCTTTTCCTAAGGAGCAAGAGTCAATAGATAGTATGACAAGGGACACAGCCTCATAAGAAATAAACACTAAAAATAGAAAAATGGCTGGATACATGTCTCTTTAAATTTTGGAGTTTCATGTTGTCATCAATAGGGAAGTCTTTCTACATTGGGAAAGGTGGATCCAGGAATCGATGCTTTCAGCCTTCACTGCGTGGGGGGTGGTCAGCAGGACCTGGTGCCACACTCGAACCAGGACTCAACTGCAAAGATGGGACTCTCACATGATGCTTCTCTGGGGGGAGCTGCTCGCCAAAATCCCCACACTTGGGAGTGTACTTCCTTCAGCATCTTCTGGAAGCCTAAAAGGAAACGAGAGAGATCCCCATCAACGGTTTCCAAATCAACCCACCCTCTGGGCTAGGGGATCGTTATTGGCTGACCTGTTAATACTTCAAAAGGTGACAGCCCGATCTGGTGGTGGGCCTTGTCGCGCATTGCAGGTAGGACAAGTGGAAGAACGTATCACATACGTCTCACATACTTTAGCCAATTTCAGTTTCAAAGTTTGGTTGGCCCTTTCCACCATACCACCACTCTATGGATGATAGGCACAATAGTGCTTTAAGTCAATTTTCAACCATTCAGTTAAGTGATAGATCACTAAGTTTAAGTGTGAACCATTGTCTGAATACAGTTTTCAGCGCACCCCCCACCAAGGCACAACTTCTTTTACCAGGGATTTTGCCACTGATTTTGCGTCAGCATGTCTACAGGGAAACATTTCTACTCACCGAGAAAACACATCAATTATGACCAAACAGAATTTATATCCCTTTGAGGACGTTAGCTCAATAAAATCCATTTACTAATGATCAAAGGGGCCATCTGGGAAAGGGATAACAGATTGTACTGCCTTCAGTCCATAACATTTTTGGCAGCATGACCTAATCCATGGGCAACCTTTGCAAAACCTGGAAAAGAAGACTTGGGTAGAAAGGTTTATTAGTCTGAGTGGCACCATAAACCTTCATCCTGAATGGCTCCTTCCTGTTTCCAAACTTTAATGTCTGCAGGTGTTGCACTAGTCTGTAAAAGAGAAATTTCAGTTACTGGCGCAGTAGGCATGTCAGGTGCACCTTGAAGCAGCATTACAGGACAGACAGGTGCATTAGGGCTTTGGGCAGACTCCTTCGGCCCAATAATCAACTTGTGCATTCCCTAGGCTCATCGGATCTTTGTTATTTGTTTGTGCTTGGCACTTTACGGAAATTTGGCTGGGTTCCATAATCACAACTAACAAATTGTTCACCAAAGTATGGTGCTAAATTGGTTTGCTAGTACTGGTCTTGAACCCTCACATCTTCCACAAAGATCCATGGTCATGACATAGTCCAAAAGCATAGCATGAGTCTGTATATTGTGACAGATTAAGGTCTCCGTGACCCCTTGAACCCTCAGACCAGACGTCAGACACCAGATAAAAGTCCAAATAATAATATTTATTATAATAATAAGTGCACAAAGCACCACTACTCCCCACTACTCTAATAACTAATAAACAATAATCAATCAATCAATCAATACAATAATCCTCCACACTCCCAGACGCGTTGCCACCCTTCCACCCAGCTCAGCTCAACGTCTGGGATTTCCTATCGTCCTTTTATATTCCCTGACCCGGAGGTGTTCCTGTCCAACAATCCCACAAGTCCTTATGACTTCTGGGTCAGGGTAAATGTCCTTTTCCTCAACCCGGAAGCACGTTGTTTCTTCTTGTCATGTGATCATGACGCACTTCCGGGTTATAGGGCATGTAAGTGTCCTTGAGCCTCCCTGCAGCATCCTCTGGAGGGCCCCACGGTGTCCAGCAGGGTTGGGAATAAAAACTCCATTGTCCATAATTCCCTGCTGGTCTTCGGGGCAGTTCCATGCTACAGGGAGGGCTCCATCTAGCGGCCTGGGGGTATTGGCCGGGGTAAATGGCCGGCCATCCCTCACAATATATAGTTGCATCTTCCCCCTTATGCAATCGGCACACACGTGTCAATACAAAGAGTTTAGCAGCTTGAGCAGACCTCAAGGTTGGGTGTTTTGCTCCTTCTAAGAGTTGGCCATATCTAACAATAGCATAACTGATGGCAGGAGAGCCGTCCTGAAGACGCAGAGAGCAGCCGTCAACAAAGATAACGTGTCCTGAATCAAGAGGCTCTTCCTGAAGGTTGGATCTCAGCTTAACTACAGATTGAATTATCTTTGCACAATCAGTCGGATCTCGGCTTAACTACAGATTGAATTGTCTCTGCACAATCATGAGGTTCACCATCATCTTCAGTGGAGAGTAAGGTGGCAGGATTAAGAGTATTAGCCAGGGTTAATAGGGTTAATGGGTCAAATAAGTAGAGGTCAGATGGGAAGTCCTGGCCTGCACCAAAATTGAATGCACAGCATGGGGAACATGCAGGGGGCAAGCAGGACTATGTCAGCACAGGACAACAGAGCCTCAGTTTCCTGCTGAAACTGCTTTGAGACAGGCAATAAAGGCAGCTGCCACAGGGTCAAGTCTTTTAGAGTAATAAGCAATCGGGCGTTGTTGATCCCCATATAGATGAATGAAAACAGAACTCATGAATCCTTTTTCATCTACATATACTGTACGTAAAAAGTCTTTTTGTAATCAGGAATGCCGAGCATGGGTGCTGTGGTCAATGCCTGTTTCAAATCAATAAGATAGCCTTCTCAGCCTCTTCAGTCCATTCTATTCTGTCCGTTAATGCCAAGCCCTTTCCATGAGCTAAATCTTGTAGAGGCTGTGCTCGTTCAGTCTTGGATCCATTGTCTGCAGTAGGGAGAGCAACTGCTGTCTGGTCTCAGGACGGGGCATTTTCCGGATTGCCTCAATTCGTGTATCTGAGAAAGACCTTTCCCCGGGGGTTAGAACATGTCCCAGATATTGAACTGTTTGCGTCACCAGCTGGAGTTTAGTTTTATAAACCTTATGGCCATTTTCAGCTAAGAATTGTAACAGGGTCCTTGAGTCTTTTTCACATGCATCTCTTGTGTCTGAACACAACAACAAATCATCAACATACTGAATGAGAACACTTCCCTGTTTAGGAAGGAAGCTTTCTAAATTGCAAGCCAATTACTGACCATATACACTTGAAGATTCAGTGTAACCCTGATCCTCCCGGGGAATCGAGTGATGGTACTCATACCCACTTCTCACTAGAAACTTTTGGCACATTGACAAGGCCCATATGAGATTAAACAGAGAAAAGGTCTCGTCAACTGTTTGGTTAAGCAACCAAACCGTTGCCTGAGTGAGCGTATTTATCATGCTGAAACTGTGGAAAGACAGGGACATTGACCTCCCCTTCAGTCAACCCCGCTCCCTTTTCTCATTAAAACCATTTCTCAATCTCGGTCCCAATCTGGCTCCCCATCAAAGACAGGAGCTGAAATCAGCTAACCTGTCTGTCTCAGAAGTGGTTAGCTAGTTACCTGGCCAGACTTTGCTGGTTGAGCATGACATTGACTCAGAACCAGGGGTGATCAAGGAATGCCCCTATCGCCGGCAAAAAGGAATAAAGTAGAGTTAGAGATCAAATGAATGCTGGGCCTAGTCAAAATTGAAGAAAGCCACAGTCCCTGGTCCAGTCTAATCATATTGGTCCCTAAGCCTAACAGAGGTTCTGCAATGACTTCTGGTAACTCAAAATTTGATGGATACTCAATGCCCCAAGTAGATGAACTCCTCAAGAGGCTAGGGAATGCCAAATACACAACTACACTTGACATGACAAAGGGATACTGGCAAATTCCCTTAACTGACTCCGCGAAGGAAAAAAATGCCTTCAGTACCCCTAGTGGACATTGGCAATATATAGTTCTCCCATTTGGATTGCACGGGGCTCCAGCAACCTTCCAACGTCTGGTAGACAGAGTGCTAAAACCTCACAGTTCATATAGTGCCGCCTACTTGGATGACGAAGTCATCTATTCCAACACATTGGAAGAACACATGTTGCAGGTCTGTACGATTTTTCTGATGCTAGCTAGAGCCAGACTATGTATTAATCCAAAGAAAAGCTTCTTTGGATTGAACAAAGCCAGATATTTGGGCTACCTAATGGGTAGGGGAACCATTAGACCACAGTGTTCTAAAGTTGATACCATTCTGAAGTGGCCCAGACTAACCACCAAGCAGCAGATACAAGCTTTTTTAGGATTTGCGAGCTACCACCATCAGTTTATACCTTGCCTATCGGAAAGAGCTACGCCCTTTACTAATCGTACAAAGAAGAAGGCCCTGTTTAATGTGGTATGGGATAAAGAAGTTGAACTTGCATTTCATGACTTCAGCACCTATATTAAGGACTCCCGATTCCTCTTCTCCCTTTATTCTCCAGACAGATGCTTCGGACACAGGTCTTGGTGCCATGCTAAGCCAAAGTATAGATGGTGCTGAACACCCTGTACCTAAATGTACCAGCATTTTGTTGGGCAGCTGGTGCAGGATTGAAAGCTTCAAAACAGTTGCTCAAATGAAACAGCAACGCTTCTTTGTGGATGCCCCTCTACCCGTTGGTACTCTCACACTCTATCCTGAGTGGACACAGGGGTAAAAACAGATACTGACCACCTTCAGATGCTGCCAGGCTGAGGACAAGGACAATTGCTGGATGGAGAAGCCGGCACATGGTTCCCTGCTATATATACTTGTAGCTTCAGGGCTTTTCAATGCCTGTAGTGAGTAAAAAGCTTTAGTATCTGTTCCTCTGTTCCTTCATCGATGTTCAGAAGTTCACAACTGTTGTTCTCCATTCTACCTGACAATTTTTCATGTGATTCTTGCGGACACAAAATGACAAGGTGAGCAAGAAACTGACACAAGGAGCTTCCAGGTGAGACAGTTCAAGACAGTGGGCTTTGTTTCTAGTCCTTATTTTTGCTGGTGGTTTAAAAGCTCTATGCAGTATCTGATCACAGAAGCACTCCATGGATGATCCTAGAAGGTCTTGAAGTACAGTCATTTTTTCTTGTACAGTATACATCTCTGCACTACTTTTAGACGTTTACTGAATTAGAATTGGTACATTTTATAACTGATGATTTTCACATTATGGAAGACACCTTTTTTACATTTTTATTATGACTATATCTTCCTTTATTCTCTTGCAGAGAAAAAAGTCAATGGGAATGAAAGGCATAATAGTCTAACTGTAAAGCAGACATTCACCACTCAGATTGAAACAGCTGAACATTTAGCATCTACTGCTGATGGGAAAACAACAGCCGCGAATTCTGAATGCAAAAAACTCAGAGACAGACTTTCTGCTCTGGAAGATGGATGCAGAAGGAATAATATTAGAATTGAAGGTCTACCTGAGAATCGCCAAAGTCCAAACCCAGTGAAATTTGTATCTGAACTATTCTCTAAAATAATTGGAGAGGACTTTAAATCGGACACCGAGATAGCTGCTAAGAATAGAACTTTTATTGTGCGCTTCGAAAAGTTACAATCTAAGTTAAATGTAATGTAATGTCACTTCTCAGACAGAAACAAGAGATTATGTCTGAAAATAACTTAATTCGTATTTTTCCTGACTTCTCACCTTCAACAGCTGCCAAGCGCGCATCATTTTATAATATTAAACATAGCTTACGAAAAGCCATTATCAGATACAGCCTCTTGTATCCTGCCAAACTAAAAGTGGAGATTCAAGGCAAACATTACAAATTTACCAGTAGAGAGGAAGCAGATAAAGAGTTAAGAAAGCTGATCCCAACACTCTCCTGAAATAAGACTGTGAGTCGCACCCTGTCATGGCATCGTAAAGAAGATATCACCGGCTGTCTGATCCGCTTGCAATGACACTGGTACCGTAATTATACACCGTTTTCTCGGTCACTATCTGTTTTTTATTACAGTTATACATGTTTATGAATTTTTGTGTGGAAGAAATTAAATTAGTAACCCTTTTCTTTCTTTTTTTTCTTTTTTTTACTATTCTGAAGGAGACTGTTTAACACCATTTCATAGGTTTACTATCTTAACATTTCAAGAATGTTGAAGTTTTTTTTTTTGTTTTTCTGTTATGCTTATAGTATTTAGACTGTATTGGCAATAGATATCTCTATTTTAATTCACAAACACTGCTGCTGGGGGCTTGTTGTTGTTTTGGACGTGCTCTGTCTCTAGGTATGTCAGAGGACTGGGACTTTGTGAAGTGTGGTTCAGCCTCACGTGTGGAGGCAAAGGGGGGGGGGGGGACCAGGGAGGGGGAGAAAGAGAGCAAGCTATCTCTAATCTATTCTTTTAATCCTAATAATTATAATTGCCAATGTTACAACAGACTGCATGGCAATAATCCGTGGGAAAATTTGAAATTAAGGTCAAAGCAGTCTCACTTTTGGTTAAGACTACAAAATGACATCAAAAATTCAGAATCAATGTCCCCAAGACAGGACAGTTCATTTTGTGAGCTGAAATGTTAAAGGCCTGAATCACGAATTAAAAAGAAAGAAAGTATTCTCTCACCTAACAGGTCTAAATGCTAAAATAGTATTTTTACAGGAGACCCATTTATTAAGCAAGGATCAGTTCCAGCTGCAAAAAGACTGGACTGGCCAAATGTTCCATTCCAGCTTTACAAAAAAAACTAGAGGTGTGGGAATTCTCATATACAGAACAGTCTCATTTGTAGTATCAGATGTTGTATCTGATCCTGAAGGGAGATACATTATTGTTAAGGGTAATTTATTTAATTGTAAAGTGATTTTGATAAATATTTATGCACCCAATGTGAACGTTTGGGAATTCATCCAAAAAGTATTTGCATCCATTCCCAATGTGAACACTCATAAAATTATAATGGCTGGGGATTTTAATTGTGTTTTAAATCCAGACCTAGATAGGTCTCCTGTCGCAGGGGCGATGACATCTAACACTGCAAAGACAATTACACAGTTTGTAACTGACCACAACTTATCAGACCCCTGGAGATTTCTAAACCCAAATTCAAGAACATATTCCTTCTACTCACCAGTGCATCATTGCTACTCAAGAATTGATAATTTTTTTGTAAAGAACCATTTCTTGCCTATGATTAAATCTTGCAAGTACGACGCTATTGTTATTTCCGACCATGCCCCTGTGATCCTAGAGATAAAATCATTATGTCCCATATGCTCATCTCGCAGATAGCATCTTACCCCACTTTTTTTAGCAGATGAGAACTTTACAGAATTTATATCAAAACAAATCAGTTTTTTTCTAGAGACAAATATATCCTCAGAGGTCTCTGCAGGGATACTCTGGGAAACCCTGAAAGCCTTCTTAAGAGGACAGATTATCTCATATCTTTCCCACAGAAATAAACTGGAAAGCAAGCAGGTATCAAAGCTAACCAGCTAAATTACTAGAATAGATCAAGAACATGCCAGGTGTCCAAGTGAGGCTCTTCATAGGAAAAGGCAGGTTCTGCATTCAGAGCTCAACCTCTTTCACATTTAAGACATTCTAATTACTTGTGAACAAGGAGTGATGGGTAAAGAAATCAACATCTCACACTGTATCAAATGTCTCATAAAATAATCTAAAATCTTACTTTTTATTTAAAAATGCTCTCATGGTAGTTAGTCCATCACACCATTGCATACTGTGCTTTAGAGAAAATATTTTGATATATAAAATTTAATAATATTGATTTCTTGTATCACTCATATGAAGGCTAGTTGTTTATGAACACCTTTTCATTGGTATCATCTCGAGATGCTTCTTACAGCTTGTCCAGAGTGTTAATCTGTAGGAAAAGCACAATCTATACTCTTTTTGTTAGTAACCCCCCTTTTGTACAGCATATATTAGTATAGAACAGTAACTAGACGGAAGCCAGTGCTCGTCACCAGCTTTCTTCATATCCTAGAGGGTGTCTCTCTTTTTTTTTCTTTAATTTAAAAATTACTAACTAAAAGAACTTTCTTCCATTTGAGTATGGCCAGTACTCAATGGAAAAAAGGCACACACATTTATACTAAATCTGGAAACGTTTCATTGGACCTAATGATATCCATTTTTAAGTTTAAATTCAAAACATATATATTTATGTACACCTTTGTCAATTGCCTCATCATTTCAAACAACCCCACACATTGTCTTTAAACAAACGTATTGCCAAAATCATTTAAATTCCTTAATGCACTTCAGTCACAGAGATCTTTCACATTGCACAACATACTCCAAACTTACTTAAACAAGTTTAATTATTATTTAGCATGTACTATTTAAAGCATTTACACACTCTTTTCCTCTCATTATTGACATTTATTTTACTCCACACAGAGAATATGCAAGTTTGAACCTTCATTTCCTGTTAGTGGGCAACAGTGCCAACCACTGCGCCAGCATATCACCCTTGCTTCAATCACTTAACAGTAGATGAAAAGCATTTAAAACAATGTCCATAACAAATATGCACCTTAAAACCCACACGCAAACACACAAACACACCCATACACACACACAAACACACCAGCAGCATTTTATCCTTGCAAGTAATTGTCTCCTTTATATTTTTTCATTATCAAAGAACATTTTTCCCTAAGAATTTATCAGGGTCTGAAGGAAAGATGTTTTATATATATATAAAACATTTTTATAAGCAAAGTGGAGATATTTTCATTTTATCAAATATTACATATTTTCAAAACTCACATTTTAACCGAAATTAACTCGGAGCTCTGGAGCTTTACCAGATATTTCTAAATTTGTGCGCACATTTAACATTCAGTTAAATGCAAGCACATTCAGGCAAATTCCCATTCACACATTTCTTAGTCACAGAACATTTTTTAGACACACAAAACATTTCTGTCAATACGTCATCTCATACACATTTCTTTAAATTCGGTGCGCATGAAGACGTCTATTTCCTTACACACTATGCCTGGCACAAAAAAAAAAAAGATAGCCTCATTTATTTTCACAGAACATACAAACTCTACATAAACCTTCCATCTTCCTTTTCCTTACTAGTTAACATTTTCAACATACCACGTAGCGTAAATTGATTACTCTTAAATTATTATACAATTATCTTATTCTGCCTTTAGCCCTGTGGGATTCTTCCGCCCACTGGTTGCAACCTTACTACCGACTTTAACCTTCCTCCTATGCCTGGGACTTGAACCAAGGACTTGTATGTGCCTGTTACTTGAACCCAGGACTTCTCTATTCATTACCGAACTACAGTACACTAAAAGTTTAATCCTATTCCTTTACCAAAAACTGTGGTCGAAATTTAACATCTTATTAAAGAAGGAAACGTCCTCTAGCAGGACAATTCAGTAATCTTGCAGGAGAAAAGCTGTTCATTGTATCTTTTAATTTCCATCCATCCATCCATCCTCTTCCGCTTATCCAAGGTCGGGTCGCGGGGGCAGCAGCTTGAGCAGAGATACCCAGACTTCCCTCTCCCCGGCCACTTCTTCTAGCTCTTCCGGGGGAATCCCAAGGCGTTCCCATGCCAGCCGAGAGACATAGGCCCTCCAGCGTGTCCTGGGTCTTCACCGGGGCCTCCTCCCGGTTAAACGTGCCCAGAACACCTCACCAGGGAGGCGTCCAGGAGGCATCCTGATCAGATGCCCGAGCCACCTCATCTGACTCCTCTCGATGCGGAGGAGCAGCGGCTCTACTCTGAGCCCCTCCCGGATGACTGAGCTTCTCACCCTATCTTTAAGGGAAAGCCCAGACACCCTGCGGAGGAAACTCATTTCAGCCGCTTGTATTTGCGATGTCGTTCTTTCGGTCACTACCCATAGCTCATGACCATAGGTGAGGGTAGGAACATAGATCGACTGGTAACACGACAGACCGATGCAGAGCCCACATTACTGCGGATGCCGCACCGATCCGCCTGTCGATCTCACGCTCCATTCTTCCCTCACTCGTGAACAAGATCCCGAGATACTTGAACTCCTCCACTTGGGGCAGGATCTCACTACCAACCCTGAGAGGGCACTCCACCCTTTTACGGCTGAGGACCATGGTCGCAGATTTGGAGGTGCTGATTCCCATCCCAGCCGCTTCACACTCGGCTGCGAACCGATCCAGAGAGAGCTGAAGAGAGCTGAAATCTTGATTAATTAAATCTTGATTAATTAAATCTTTTAATTACTCTTCAGCAAAATGCCTTGGAGGGCATTCTTTAAAAGCAGTCTGTTACAGTATGATCAGAACGAAAGTATACAGGTTCATTTTATAAACTGTTGAATTTACATACAGCGTCAATCAATGCATACATTTTACTCTGGTTGGTTCATTGGTTTACATCTAAATGATTTATATAAAATAAAAGTCTATTATATTATATTCTGGTTCTTCTTATACCTTTTGAAATGAGCTACCACCCTTGAAATTTCTGTGCATATAACAACTGTCCATTCTTGTTGTTTATAGGACATTTGCTGATTTCATAGTCATCACTTAGTGCATTTTGTATATTACATCAACCTTTGTTCTGGTACATTATTTACTTGACCATCTCAGTATTTTTCCTAAACCAATGCTTATATTTCAGTGTACATTTTGCTGTTCACTTGACCTTTATCTGGTTTCCGGGTATGCCTGAACAGGTTTCTGACATTTAGTAAGCCATTACGCTATTTCTTTAAAATGAATGTTATGTTACGCTAAAATTATTCTTCCACAATAGGACAGTAGGAGTCGAACCTTGGTGTACAGGACAAAGTATCTATATATATAAAAGACCAAGTTGCCCGACCATGGGGTACACACGCACGCACGACAGAGCCCCGCCCACCAACTGTAACCCTTCTCCCGCGTCCACCGTCGCTCTCGAGGCATGCACACTGCCTGCTCATGTGCCCGCCCCCAACTCCTCACCAAACACATCGTGAGTCGCTTTGCTCTGTGCTACAGTCCACATGCACCTCTGAGCCACGTTGACTGTTCATTTTCCTAACATGGCCACTGCTTCACATGTATTTCATGGAAACAACTCTTCTTTCAAGGTTATACAAATTCCTGCATCAGGTAACTGTTTCTTTCTATCAGTTGGATATTTCTGGAAAGATGTCATCGACGAAACTGTTGCTCTTGAACTTCGCAACATGGCTGTAACCTTTGTTTGCCAACATTGCGATAACTTCGGCGACGTGCTGTCCGTTGTTCTTAGTCACGGAAGCATAGTCATACAGTCTGCTCAACAATACGCTGACTACATGAATACTTTCAGAGTTTATGGTGGCGAGGCAGAAATTATGGCGTATGTCCCAAATACCTCCAGCTACTATCACCATTCATTTCCGAGAACGTCCTTCATTACCCGAAGAATTTCTTAGCAGTCTTACTCCCACTGGCATGCCTCCGCATAAACTCAAAATTGGTTCGGTCGTCATGCATCTCAGAAACCTCATGCCAGCAAGAAGTCTCTGTAATGGCACTAGACTGACTGTTACCAGCATTCACCGCAATGTACTGGAGTGTAAAACTATCGCAGCTGCTATCTCGCAAACTGTCCTTTTTCCCCAGATTTCCCTGACCCCATCAGATTCAAATTTGCTTTACTTTTACAAGCAGACAATTTCCTTAGATTAGCCTTTGTAATGACAATTAATAAGACACAGGGCCAAACTTTCAAAAAGATATGCCCGTATCTGCCAATACCAGTTTTCAGTCTCAGACAATTGTATGTTGCTCTCTCCAGAGTTCCATCTTTTCATTCACTCACAGTCGTATCCTCAAACCCACCCCATTTGGACAACTGTGTCTTTCAGGAAGTGTTCACCCATCAATAAATAATTATGCGGTGTATATTACGCCGCGGGTTGGCTAGTGCTTATATTTTAAATAATCAATTCAAAAAAACTTGCAAGACAAAAAGCACAGTTTAAAACTGATTAGATTTGTCATATTAAGACGATGTACCTTTGAAAACCAGGGCTATTTTCATGTACAGGTCAATGTGCTGTGCTGTCCTGTCTTGTGGGCTTAACTATGCATTGTGGGACACAGCTATATTTTAAGTTGTGTACATTGCAGTAAACCTACAAGTCAACCAAGTATACACAGAGGTGAGCAGCAAGTCACATATGACTGAATCTGCTGTTATTAATAATCTCATCTAGGCTCATTATCACTGGATAACTGAATTTCAGCCCATTCTAATGATGTGTACTTGTCTATGATTAGCCATCCATATTAAATGGTGCAGCTGTGCATAAAAGGCAGCAAATAAAATGCTTCTGAGACATTGTTATACATAAAGCTTGAGTCTGAACTGATCATAGTTTTGACTCTGCTGAAAATGACAAGTTGGATGAAGGACTTGATGCTACATTTGATTTGTAAGTACTGCTTTTAGTATGACTCCTGCATGTTCTCCCTATGTTAGTTTACTGAGCAGTGCTCTTTCAGTTTCATCTTAGAGCACAGGCAACATTTCTTATTGTACTTTTGAGTATGTACTGTTGCACTGTACTTGCGCCTCTCGAAGCTTTATGTGAGGTTCACCTTTCGATTGAATATCACTGTATACTGCTGCTCACACAAGAGAGGAAAATAAGGCTAGCAGCTTGTTCCCTTTACACACACGCCTCCCCCCCAGCAACGGGTTTAACTAAACTCTGTTCTGTGCAAAATTTTCTATCCTGTCTTTAATCACACTCAGCCCTGAAGTCAGAAAGAAGCACAATTACCAATGAGAAATAAAATCAAAGTGTGGCCCAAGCAGAAAGGGAATTGGAGGTTGAAGTGAGCACATGGATGAAGCAAGCAGGATTAGAATCATAATGAAAAGTTTCACACAGCTCTGTTCATCCCTTTGGTGGAAATGGTGGGGTGTATTATATTATGAACAAGTCACACGTGCTAACATCCAGAGACTGCCACCAGCTACCCAAAAGTGTCTGAGAAACATTGGTTTAGGTGTATTTGTCTGTATGACCAGCTCTGTACTCATGACTGCTTGTTTCCTGCCCTGTCCACAGGGCTGCCAGAAAAGGCATTGTTCCCACCCCTGTAATCTAGTACTGGAAAAGCTGGTATGAAAATGTATGTATGCACTTTGTTTATTCTAGACATGAAATGCAAGAAAAAAAACAATAACAACAAGATAAGTAAATCAAAATGCACTGGACTTCTGTGGGCAACTACAACCGAAGGCAGGAGAAGACAGGCAAATTACAGCAAAAAAAACACATTCTATTGTACAAAATGTAAGGATTCACTGTGTCTAGTGGTAAACAGAAACTGCTTCCATGACTGGCATGAAAAATAATTTTAAAAGTAAATATTTGGATGAGTACATAATTATACATGCATAGTTACACACATTTTTGTTGGTTCAGAGTGATATTTAAAGTGAGTGTGTGTGTTTGTGTGTGTATATAGTTTTTTTCTGAAAAATAAAAAATATAACTGCTACTGCAATACTTGTTTCAAGAGATTGTTTAGGTGTAAGAGACTAAATGTTTTCAAAAAGGAATGCTATGTTTCCACACAGTGTGACACATTATGCCAAACAGTGAAATTTCACAATGCCATCTAAACTTGGTAAAATTATCTATTTGGCTGACACCTCTATCCAAGGCAACTTACAACATTTATGATACAATTAGTTCCTTATTTTTTGGCAGGTTAAGCGACTTGCTCATGGTCACACAGTGTCAGCAGTAGGATCTGAGCCCACAGTCTCAATGTTTGAAGTGTAAAGCCTTAACCACTACACCACACTTACTCCTTGACTCAATGGCAGCTGACAGATCGAGACAAAAAAGAAAACTGATTCTGGGGTGATGCATCATAAAATGTTATTTGCAGCTCCTTTTTTACATAGGATGAGTAACAGCCATTTATTTTTGGGAATGTAATTTAGGTGCAATAATTGCAAAACCCCTTAGTGCATAATGAGTTAAATATAGGACACTGAAGTGCAAAAGATGAGATTTTGATGAGCATTTGTTCAAGATTTTACTTACTTACAGTATGTACTGAACTCATCCATCCATCCATCCATTTTCCAACCCGCTGAATCCGAACACAGGGTCACGGGGGTCTGCTGGAGCCAATCCCAGCCAACACAGGGCACAAGGCAGGGAACCAATCCCGGGCAGGGTGCCAACCCACCGCAGGACGTACTGAACTCAGCTGCTACAAATAAACCAGACCATTATTAATTTTATTATTAGAGAATGTTCTTAACAGGAATAATCATATAATTTGTGTTAACAGCCAAGTTATGCAATTAGACTATTTACTTTCTGGTCCTCTATCTGTAATATTACTACTACGTACTGCATTATTATTGCAGTACAGTATTTCGTAATAGTCATTAAGATATGTTGTTTGTTTACTCTGGTGCTTCTCAAGGCTTAACAATGCACAAGAAGATACAACGCACATTATGCTTGCTAATATTCTTGTCAAGCTGAGGACCACACAAGGAAAGGCGCTGGACTTCTTTTGTTTTTTTATCACTCTTAAGATGAAGCACGATCGTTCATTCTATTAGGATGGAAAAGTTTTGCCTGTTTATATAAAATTAGTCCTCGCATAAACTTTCGGTTTTTCAGTATTACTATACAATACTACTCTCGGCACAAAAATGTACCTTCATCTACATAAAGATAAAGGGTTTCTTATTGCAGGTAAATAATACAACTGCAAATAATACGTTACATTACCTTTAAAGTAGGCATTTTTAGTCTTACTTTTAAGTGCTATTATTGAAACGAAATACCTGTCTCTTACACCACCTCGACATGTTAAGATAAAGGTATACCTTTAATTCTGTGGCTTGGAACCGTGGACATTTGGCAGGGTCTAAAGAAAATGCAGCAGACGAGGACATCATTTAACAGGCCACAAAGTGTTATCAGACAGCTGAACGTGCTTGAGGCTTCAGACTGTCTCATCTGCAGCGGGACTATACTGCGTGTTTTAGAACTGCAACGCTGTATGATTCAACAATTGCAGACGGCAGTACCTATGAGGGCAGTCATGTAATGCCTCAACATCACGAAACGCCCTCAAACGTCAATCACGTAACACCCATTGCATTAGACTGTAATTAACATTACGGCCCTGTTACACTATGGTTATGCTTAGGGTTGTGGGAGGGTTATCTGACTCTGCGACAGACATTACCTGACCTATGTCATAGGTATTGCAGGCTGCAGTTAGACCCATAGACATAGAATTACTAGACGTCTCATGACCAGCAGCATCGTACGTCAATGTCACCGCCATATTGCGAGTGGCACTGCTGTGGAGTGAAGTAATGGATAAAGATGTCTCACGCATGTGCTGCTTGGGATTGTACAAACCGCTGTATGCTCCAAACCAGATCACAGGGATTACATTTCATAGGTAAAGCTGAACAATTGTTTTGGTTATATTTGGCCATTAGAAAATCCCGTTTTATAATCTTAACTTTAGCTATGCCAGGCTAAGGTAGCAAAGCTATGCATTTATGTGCTCAAGTGAGCCTCCAAACAACGTTTTGGCTAAATGTATTTAGTCACTAACCATGTAGATTGTTGTTAGCTGTTAACATTTCTCAAACTTTGAAAGTTTCCCAAAGAAATCCACCTCAGGAAGCAGTGGGAGGTAGCCCTTAGATGGGATTTTGAGAAAGCTGTCCTGGGATGTGTGCCGTGCTAGTTTGGTAACAGATGCTGTACCGGCATCATATGATCAAAGCTACCACTTGCTCACATTAAAAAAAACAAAGGAGGTTTGATGATTCCTTCTGAGGATACAGTTAAGGTGGTCAAAGTAGCTGAGCGTTTTATCCGACAGTCGACATTAGGGCAAGCTGTCAGTGTATCTTTGATCAATTAGTTTGTTTGGGCTGAGATTGGTTCAGATGATGTGTTGTTTCTCAAGGAGCACATTGAGGAAACACAGTTTGAAATTGAGAACCATCATTTTATGCTCATGTCTTTAGTTGTGTCTGTCTTCCACAAACTAAGGCTGAATACTCTCAAATTACATAGTGGCAACACACGGAAAAAGCTATGTAAGACAGTTCTGTTTCATGGATTTTAGATCCTATCCTGTATATATTTAAGTAACCACATTGTGTATGTGTGCACGTGTGTGTGAGAGAGAGACTGAGAGAGGAATGAGTGAAATGTTTTCAGAAATTATTAAGCCAATTTGTATACAATAAAATTGTTTATTTTTGTCATTGAGTGTATCTTTTCACTGTTAAAAGAAAGACAAACAAAGATAACTGGCAGTAACAGTGCAAAATTCACAATTAGTATGCCAGTTTGAAAAGATAAGTTTTGAGGGTAGTTTTAAAATGTGTTATTGAATCGAGCTGACGTATATGAGAGGGAAGAGAATTCCAGAGTTGAGGAGCACAATGAGAGACGCTTGAGCTCCCATAGAACAGAGTTTGATGTGCGGTACAGAAAGTAGAGCTGCAGATGAGGATCTGAGTGAGTGAGAGGAGTGTAAGTCTGTTGGAAATCAGTGAGATAGGGGGGAACAAGGTTGTGGAGAGCTTTAAATGTTAAGAGCAGTATTTTGTATTGTATTCTGCAGTTAACAGGGAGCCAGTGAAGTTGAGAGAGAATAGGTGTAATATGTTCAGTGGATTTAGAACAGCAGGTTATTATCCTGGCAGCAGAATTTTGAAGAAGTTGGTAAGCGATGGATGCGTTTTTGTGGGATGCCAGATAGAATAGCATTACAGTAATCTATACGTGAGGTGACTAGGGCATTAACCAATACTTCAGTACTGTGTTGCATAAGAACAGGACAGAGTCTAGAAATGTTTCAGAGATGGAAGAATGCAGTCTGAGAAATGTTACTTATATGGGAGGAATTATTTAATAATAATAATAATTATTATTATTATTTAATAATTGTCATTATGAGTGTATAAATGGATATAAATAATTGCATTTAATCGATTCGCCAAAATCTGTTGTATGTAAACGATACTATTTTAAACGTTATTGTTTTTTCATCAGAAAACCCGGTTTCCATGTTTACCTGTATTAGTTTAAATGGCACTTTTGCCATTCGCAATATGGCGTACGCGCTGACGTATAGTGTCGACTGGGCAACATAGTGAATGCGGCGTCTATCTATATCTGTCTATGATTAGACCCTTCTCTACGAGTCTGGTCGCTCATGCAGTGCGCATGCGTTCATTTGATACTTCTGACTCCACCTTCTTGCTAGCGTGCACATGCGTCTACGTACGGCTGGACGTTCACATTCGTTCATTTGATACTTCTGACTCCACCTTCTTGCGAGCGTGCACATACGTCTACGTACTGCAGGACGTTTAGTTGTGTTTTTGGAAGTGGGATTAGCGAGTTAGTTGGTTACCGAGTTTGTGTTATTATGTTGTGTATGATGCAATTAATTAAATCAATAACTAAAGAAGCCATTCCCAGATCAACAGGTGGTAGCAGGAGAAAAATAGGCCTTTGTTGGACTGATAAGTGTAAAAATGCAGTTAAAGAAAGAAATAAAGCATTCAGGAAAACAAGGCAAAGCTGTTCACACTCTGTTATTATATAAAAGCAGAGTTAGCCAATAAAAGGTGTCATTTTGCTTGGCTTTTCTCTACATATATAAAAGCACAAACTCTTCTTACTTAATGTGGAGCATGATACAGAAGATGGGAGGAATTAATACCGTAATGGTTCTGGTAAAAACAATTGTCTCTTAAGTTTGCTGAATGTACGTTATTAGAGCTTAACTCAGCAATTAATAGTGCAAGACAGTCGTCGCCTGGGGAGGATGACATATGTTCTCAATTATCAGAATCCAGTCTCATTTATTAGAATGAGGACTGACAGCGTGGATATGATTTACGCGGAAAGGGGGGCGGTACAGGGGACGAGAGGAGGGTTGGGGAAAAAAAAGGCTAGAAGGAAGGTGTTGTAGGGTTGCAAAGTCGGCGATTTTCTTTTTGTTTTCCTTTTCTTTAACGGTGTCTCTCAGGACCTCAACTATGAGAGATATACATTACAGGTGAGATTGTAAATAGTTCAAAGTCAAAGACGTTCATTTTTTTTTGCTTTTACAACCCTGTGGTTTTTTTCTTCTTTACTGTTCAAGTAAACTGTTTTGTGAGTCTTCCTTCGTCCGTCTGTTTTTTTTCTTCTTTTCGAACCTGACGCGGAGGTCGCAACAATATGATAAAAAGACTGGGGCACGACAAGGGAGTGTATGTAGTCCTGTCATGTTTAATACCACGATTAATTATGTCTTTGATAGCATTAATTCAGACATTTCAAAATCATTGTGTGCTGATGACGGTGCATTATGAAAAAGAAGTAGGAACATAATATATATGGTAAAATACAGGATAACTTTAATCAAGCAGAAGGATGGGGTTCATCGGTGTGTGTGTGTGTGTGTGTGTGTGTGTGTGTGTGTTTAGATTTTCAGTAAAAAAAAACCTTAGGTAATTTGTTTTTCTAAAAAGATACATTATTCCATAAGTAAATTTGAGGGTTTTGGGTGAATCACTTAAAAACGAGGCAGTGGTGAAATTCTTGGGAATATGGATGGATAAAACATTAACGTGGATGGTACATGTGAATAAAATAATAGAAAAATTTAAGAAAGCCATTAATATCCTTAGGTGTTTAGTTGAGTGTGATGGGGGTGGAAGCAGAAGTCTCTTAAACTGCTGTATATTGCAACTATTAGAACTATAATTGATTATTAATGCATTGCATTTGGGTCAGTCTCACATACAATATCAGAAACCCTTGATAAAGTACAAGCCCAGTCTTTGCGAATATGTATTGGTGCTATGAAAGCCTCTCCAGTATCAGCAATATTAGTAGAAATGGAGGAGATACCTTTGTATTTATGCAGAATACAATAGTTGTTGGTCTACTGGGTAAATGTGAGGGGACACAGCGGCAGACATCCAGCATCAGCAACACTAGAATACTGTTGAGAACACCATAGTAAAAAGATTTTGGATGTTTGGGAAATGAATGGGCAAAAAATATTGGGGTATTTAAATATGAGCTTTGTCAGTGTACGTTTTTTGGCTATTCCACCCTGTTTTTTTTTCCCATTGCCTAAGGTGGATTTGAGTAACCTGGGGAAAATGAAGAAAAAAGCAGAATGCAATTCATTGGTGTGGATTATTAGTTAAAATGTGCAAAAGCAATATTTTGGATTCTAATAAATTTATACAGATGGTTGGAAAGATCCAGTGACTGGTCACACAGGGGCATCCGTGTATGTCCCCATGTTTCAAATTAATATTAGGAAAGGACTGACCAATAACTTGTTAGTATTTACCTCAGAAACGGTGGCAATATTTATTGCATAGGGATGGATAGAAGAGGTCCACCCAGAGCATGTACTGACTTGTTTTGAGTCAATATCTGTTCTATCAAGTATTAAGTAAGTAAATTCCACATGTAGGTTAGGTATATTAATAGAGAGAGAGCAGTAGTTCTGAAAACTGAAGATTCTTAGCATAGCTGTTCCTTTCCTATGGGTTCCTGCTCATGTAGATATTCTGGGAAATGAGGTATTTGATAACTTGGCTAAGCAGTCACTCAGTATTAAGAATATAAATGTAACAGTGCCACTACATAAAGGGGAACAAATCAATTTGGCAATAGAGCTGTGATAAAGATAATAAAGGAAAGCATCTACAAATGAAATTCTGAAGGTGCTGGGAAAGAGCAAAGTAGGAGGGAGTAATAGGAGAGAGGAAGTCATAATCACACAATTCCATGTTAGGCATACAGGCTTAAATTATTCAGTTTGTAATAAACAAGAAATGAAACAGGGATATGCAGAAAATGTATGTATCCTGAAACGGTAAAGCATATGTTACTGCAGTGCACTGCATATAAGGGGCAAATAATACATATTAAAAAAAAATTGAAATCTATAGGACAGGAGATTATTACAATAGAAAGTATATTAGGACAGTTTTGGCAATATAGTGTCTCAGAATACTTACTTGAATTTTTAAAAAGTGTTGGACTTTTTTATATTATTTTGAGTTTTTTTCTTCATTCCCCTCCTCCCAGTTAGGGGTATGCTTCCTGGGTCTCTGCTCCACACTCCGGCTCAGTAGGTGGCGGTAATGCACCATTTACATTGGTTTTGCAACCGCCATAAAAACCCTGAATAAGAGGAAGAAGAGTACGTTGGTCCGGCAGTCGGCCTGAATCAGAGAAATAAAACGTTTTTCTAAGTTTGTTTTACTTCAGGTGAGTAGCAGCTGTGAACCATTTTTTATGATATGTATTTTCCCGAAAGACTATAGATTAGTGATAACGTGCTTAGTGGGTTGTGCATATCAGTGTGTCTTTCGGCGCATGTGTACGACAAGTTTATAGGCTGCTTTATCATTGGAGTGAAAAATGAATGAGGATTGCAGAGGGGAAGTATAGTTAAGTTTTAAGCACGCTATAAAACGTGGACAGACGCGCTGCTCTTTAAAGAAATCTTCCCAGTGGGTGAGTCTGGTTTTCTGTTTTATCTTCATCAGTTCCTTCCTTTTAGCGCGCTTTGCCGTGTCATTCCACTCAAAGGGTTCCGGTGTATTACGGTTGCAAGCTTGCCAATTAGTTGGGGGTTATAATTAAAGATGAGTTTATCCTTTTGCATTACTATCATACATGCCACATAGTGGTGCTTTTTCAGTTCGGACTGTTTTTCTTCGGGCTTTAGGAGTATGGTGTCGCATTGACTTGAGTACTTTTATTCATTTTCTCTATACAGATTTACATGCCTGGGTTATCAGTCTTGTTTGAAGGGTTAGTTATAGGCCTTGCACGTGTAGGCCAGGCATGAACAGAAAAGCTTTGGAACCCACTGTGTCGCGATTGGTGAAGCATGTGCGGTGGAGCAGTCGCTCTGTCCTTATTGGATAGAAAATTTGCTTGTCTTAAATTTAAACCGTGTTGTTAGAGCGTGGCGGGGAGATTGTGTGGATAATGTCAGAATGTATATGATTAGGTGATCTGCTTGCTTGCTTGTTGGACTAAAATGTTGGCTTCAGTGGCCTTGATGTTCGATTTTTGTTATTGTTGAAGTGATGCGGAAGGCTTTGAATTTAAAACCGTAGGCCTCTTAATACCCCCAAGTGAACCTTAGTATCATGACTGGAAACCATAGTTTCAAAAGTAATTCGCAGTTACAGTGAAGGTGGAATTGGAGAACATGGGAGTTTTTTTCTCTAAGTAACAGTTTTTTTTTTTAAATTTCTTTATACCGTGACTCATTTTATTTGATTTCGTTACATAGTCATGGATGCAGGAATTAAGATGCCGTTTTAAGAGTTTCTTTGATGTGGATTTCCTATTCATCCTATACAAATATTGAGTTGAAGACTATCAAGAAAGACTGTCGGCTACATTTTGATCGACAACTCTTGCTTTTGCATTTCTTACCTGTGTTTTCCTTCAAAGTGTGCAAATTTTGCTTTTGGGAACTTAAGTTTCTACATATGCTTTCACAGTTCTATAGCTGTCTTTTTGTAGAAATATTGTTTGAAAATTTTATGATAGTATGTGGCACTAACATGTCCAATAGCTATAGTATCTACGCATACTTCCAGTAGCGTTTATCTTAGTGTAAACAAAAAATAAAGCATAGGCAGTAGACTTACAGATGAATGTATATATTAAAAAAAGTTTAAAATTAAAAAGTCTAAACATAAACAGTGCATGGATTTGCTGTCTCAGTTTGCCAAAGTCAAATTTAAAGCATTCAATCTACAGTCATTAAGTCTCTTGTTAGCATAATTCCATGTTACAATTTTCCACATTTATTTTACTACAAGAATGTTACAAAAAATAAAATTCTAATCCATTTTTGCAGGTTTTGGATTTCAAAGCAAGGAGAGCAGTGATATAGTTGAAAAGCTGAATATCACTAACCTTGTGGAATTGCAAAGGCACACTCCAGGCTGACATCAGGGTTAATTTAATGGAATACAGCACCCAAAAATATTTTTGCTTATCCTTGTAGTTTGCTGCAGTTTCTCTGGAATTCTACTGTAACGTTTTTGTGGAGCAAAAAACATTTGATTTAACATTAGGCAATGGTGACCAGCAAACAATATGAAATGTCCATGGGGGAGGGGAAAATACTTATTTGTGTTGCGTTGCATAATGGACATGTCAGTTAACCAGTTGAATGCAAAAATCATGCAAAATGCATCTTTTGTTTTTCTTTTTGCTAAAGTTATGTTAAATATATCCATCTGGAATGACTAGCACACATCATAAATGGGGGAAAAATAAAGCCTGTGAGGATCGATGTTTTGAATTGTAAATTGTGATTTTTGCTGTTGTACTGGATTGGTTGCTGTTGACTACTGTTACGTCATACTCAATTTTCTCCATTTTGAATGAAAACATGAGATTAAAATTTCTCTGCCACTACTACAAAGTACATGGGAAAAGTACCATTAATTTTGGGTGTATATTCCTTAAGAGAGATTTGTACAGTGACTAGTAAAAAAAAAAAATAGGTGGAAAGTGACTGAGCTTGAAGAAGTTTCAAGCAAAAGAAAGATACATTTACAACAACTAGCGAACAGCTGTAGAGCAGGATGGAACACCACTGAAGTGAACGTTGAAACTGTAATGTTCACTTGGATTACTTGTAATGTAGTAGTTTACAGCTTTCAAAAACAATTAAGATAAAGCAGAATGGTGGCAGGACAGGGCACAGGCATACTGTGGAAGACTGAAGCAGGCCTGAATACTGTTTTCCTGCAGTTATTTACTGAAGTTCCTATTTCTTGTTCATTAATCCTTTTGGCTCATTTTGAATCGTCATGTTCTTAGTCATGGCAAATTTTAAATTCTGGCCTTACCTTCTGCAAAAAGGTCAGAAGGTGTGTGCTTCATGGTGGTAATTTTATGGTAACTGAACAGTCTCTGGATGCTGTAATCGATTGCCCACTGATTGGAATTGGCTATTTTTCACTAAAAAAACAAAAAAACTCAATAGGTTAAAAGACCGATCACCATAACCAATGTTATCTGTCTCTGTATGTCTAAGCTTTAATGGCAATTTAGTTCCAGTGCTCCTTTATGCAGGGTAATACAGTAATTGAGCTAGCATGCATCTTTTTTTTTTTTTTTTTTCTTCTTCTTTTGAAGTGTAAATAGACAACAAGGAGAGGTTTGTTTTATCAGGATGAGAAGTGATTGCTATATTAGGTTTAGGTTTATTTGTCATATATAGGTTAACACAGGGTCAACATACAATGAAATGTGTATGACGAGAAAAACAAGTCACTATTAGCCTTTAGTTTAAAAAAAAAAAAAAAAAAAAAAAAGCGGAGTACTAAACTGAAAAAGTAATCAGAGAAGTTGTCCTGTGCAAATAGACGGATGTAAGAAAAGCTACTTTAAGGAATACAGACATTTATTTTGTTTTTTAAATTAAAATGGGCACCAGTTTATTTTGAACAATGAGCTTGTTTAAAATGCAGAAGCTTACTTTTAATTAGAAAAAGAAAAGATAAATACGAATTTGAAATTGCTGCTTGGAAAACAATAGCCATTTTTTTAAAAATATTTGTGCAGTTTATTATTTTTGTGTCATACAGTATAATTTTTGTTAAAAACAAATACTTCATAATTAAAATGGTAATCCATATTTTGTCATTTGCACCTCAAGAATTACATATGTCCGGCTGATTTGAAAGAAAAAACACCTGTATAATTAGTAATTTATGTTTTAACAGCAAAAAGCTGTATTGCAATTTAAAATTATTAAAATCTATAAGTGCACATATTTACATTTAAGCAGTGTTTAATTGCCAATATCAGTTAATTGGTTGTGATAATATGCACCCATTTATTTTTGTTAGAGAAAAGGTGAAAACTACATTTTTAATTAAGCTTTGTTTCAGATAGGTACATTACAGAAAAAATGAAACTGTAGGACAGCTTGTAATTATGACATGCATATTTTCTTTTATGCCACATGTATTATGGATTAATATTTTTGTATCTATTAGATACAATTATGTATTTTAATGAAATTTCATTTGTATTAGTACATTATGGTCACTGGACAATAGGCCTACAGAATTTCATTTTGTTAAAGTGATAACACCTGTAGTCGATAGCTTAATTATAAAAATACACTTTTTAATATAGGACATAAGACTTGTGAGTCTGGGTATGCAGAAGCTTAGTGTACAATTTTATTTTTTTTAAATAAGAAAAGTGGTGGTCGGTATCTTGTCCTTTTTTGAAAGACTAAGTGCATAGTCGGTAAGACCGTGTGCTGTGATGCTTCAAAGTTATACTATAATCAATACTTAACCAATCAAGTCTTTCAGTAAATGCTTTGTTCACAATTAGATTCATAACTGTGGTCAGAATCTGGCTCAAGGTCTTCATGTTCTTATCACTTCCATTCCCAAACTTTTCTAGGACTTCCAAACCTTTTTTTTTGGTAAAAGACACATTCCTACAAATATCTTATTGCGGGTCAGCCAATCCCCATGTAGTCTGATGGAAACTAGTGCTTAATGGTGCATAAAGATGAGCTGTCACACAAACAGTATTTTCTTAGTAATATTTTACTTTTTACAGTAAATCATGAAGTGGTTACGAGTTGCGTGTTACTACTTAAGAGAGTCTGGTTAAAGCAGTGGGTTTAATGAACATGATGAACTCTCACAGAAAGCAATAAAAACAAAGAGAAATAAGTCACGCACTAGCACTTTCTGACAACGATGTTCATAAGAAAAACAAACCGAATTGTCTGTGATTGCTCAAACAAAGTAAATGCAGTCATTTTTTTTCCTAGTATCCAGTGGACCTTGTATCCCTTTTTTTTTTTTTTTTTTAAACCATAAATTGAAGCGCTGTGATCCTTTACATGTTTTACATGTCCTTAAGTATTTTCTGTGTATTATCATTAATTTAGGAGACAGTATTTTTCAAAGTAACTTAAAAAAAATGTACAATTAGTTTGATTATTTACAAAACTTAACAGCACTGAACAAAAATATAAAAAAAAGAAGCATAGCCTATAGTTAGCTTAGTCACTAGGTGAAAACTAGAGGCCTTTAAAAGGGATATGCTTAACACAGAAGATGCAGAGTGTTTAACTAATGACTATTAACAATGTAGATTTAACAATTTAGAAATAGTTCTAGGCTGATACTAAAAAGTTAGGAGCAAAAACAAATCTGTAAAGTCCCACGATATCACACAGCAATAAGTTAAATGATGCTAAAGTTAGCACAAGGTAAAACCAACAACCACTCTTCTACATGACTTTATTATTTGAATTATATTAGAATAGTGATTCAATTGGACAGCCCTAGTCATTACTTACAATAAAGCTGTAAAAATCTCTCTTGAGCAAGTTACCTTTGGTGGTGGGTTTTTTTTTGTTTTGCCTTTGTTGCCATCTTGCTGTTTTCCTGAGGTGTCAGTGTTGTACTTGTTGAAGAGTGTGCATGTCCCCATATAATTTATTTTAGCCATTTCCTGTTGTAGACAATCTACTATACCTGCAAATAATTTGTTTGCATTTTGTTCTGTGCAAGTTCCACCTAAGCGTGCAACATTTCGAGTGCTAGTAATTTATACCTCTGTTTAATAGGAGTCCTTGTATCTTGGATAGACATGTAACTATTCACTCTATTCATGATTTGGTTCACTTCCCAATACTGGGTTCACGACTTGATTTCTCATGATTTATAAACAATCTAATTGGAGAAAACCTATGATTGAAAAGTTATTTCTGAGACCATTCCTCTTCAGTGGGTTTTAAAATCAACAGTGTATTTTTTTTTTTTCTTTCCAGAAAAAAGTATAGTGCCAAAAATATTGCAAGTAATAAATAAAATAACTGCATTGAATATAAACAATTAAGAGCAATGCTTATCTCCTTTCTTAGTTTAGGAAAACATTTTTTTTTGTTTTTTTAGGAACATAAGCATATCCACATTTTCAGATAGCAACTGTGACCTTTGGGCATTCACAATATGTCCTGCAGTCAAAAACAACACATTCACTTGGAGCAGAAGTTGCTGGAGTTGAGAAATATGCCTTGGCCAGTGGGGAAAACAGTGGGTATTTTGGATTATTTTTCTCTCCACCATTTTCGTGGCAGGATGCAAATGCAATAGGGGACTTCTTTTCTGTACATGTCAATTTCTTGCTCTGACCTGCTCATGGTCCGTACCAATGATTCAGTGAAATCTCCTAGCAGATCAGCCAGAGGGAGGTGGTTGTTCCAAGTTGTTCCATATTTTTCTTTTCCCTATCTCCTGTTCCCTCTGTTTTATGAATCTACAAATAGCTGAAGTTAGTTTTTTTTTTTTAATATAAAAATGACTAGTTACAATTTGGTTTTTAATATCTGTAGGTAAACTCTGACTAGGGAGGAATGATTTGGTCAGGTTATAAGTCATGATGTGTGCAGCATTTAATATGCGAGTACCATCAGTTCCATTATGTATCAGTATTTGAACTCACTAGTCTGGTTTCTGTTTTAAATGCTATTGTGAGTAGTACTACTAGCAGTTTACAAAACAGGACTAAGCTGGTTAGAAAATGACTGACTGGCTGACTTTTTGGTGTGGAGTGCAAACATGCACCGAATTAATAAATATAACTGCTTTATTTTCTTCTTCGGCTTGTTGAACAAGACAATGCGCTGGCTGGGTTGCACATGTCGATTTCGCATGCATTTCATTGTATCTCTGTGCTAATGATGGCTGCTGCTATCGCTGCTTGCTACTTAAGATAATGATCACATATTTCTAGTGTACTATTCCATCGTGTTAAAACGTCGACTATCGTATGTGTCGGATGGAATTGTAACTTTCTTTGTTGGTGAATATGGCTATAGCTGTGGGGCTTCAGTGGAAAAATGCAACGACTCATCTCATTCGACCAAGCAGATGACTGAAACGCAGTACAGGCAAGCTTGTCTAGTTAGTCAAATTCAGAGTATGTGCAAAGCACCTGAAATGAGGGCAAAGCCCAGCCTCTCTGACTGCTACCTCCATGTTTTATACATTATCAGTAACAGTGATACTGCTATTGGCCCTTTTCAAGGTCCTACTCCAAAACTGCTGATTTCAGCATCCAGAGTGAGTTTGAAAAAAAGGGGCCAAATTTCAAGCACCAAACTTGCCATTTTCCAGTTGCTGTGGATAGCATGGGCTGTAATAATGATATAAATGGTTCGCCTTTGGAGGTCCAGCCTTCTGTAGTTACTGTGATGCTCTGTGCATCTTTCTGGGATTCCCTGAGCAGCTGAAGCCCCTCATTCTCAATGACTGAGAGCGGTCTTAAGTCCTTTGCAGTAAAAACACCAGTACACCTTATTTCTTTGTCCCTTTCACTCGACTGTGGAAGTGGTGCTGCAAATAAATTTGCCAGAGATGTTTGGCTTTTAGGCGATTTACTTCTTTGCAGTTGGCGATTTGTATTTGCTACTCTGATGGTGTTGTATGTGGTTCAGTATGTTTATAGTGTTTGCTGCAACATATGTCAAAAATCTCTTGCAGTGCTTGCAAATGGTCTTTGTCATATCAACTATTTTCTTGATGTTTTCACTTTTAACAGAAAATCCAAAATGCTTCCAGACAGCAGAATTATGACAACAGAGCATCCTCAATTTCTGCTTCATCTTAATCTATTATTGTTTAGGCTACTCCATGCTTGTGCTTCGCTACATTACATATATTCAAACTAAGACCAGCGCTTGTTAATGCATGACTGATTGTACCTTCAATTGTTAAAGAGCATTTAAGAAGAAGAGAGAGCATAATTTGTTAGTGCTTAGAGAAACTGTTTTCAAGTCATTGTGTTTAGCATCTATATATCCACGACGCATTTCTTCAAATTTTTGAATCCTGAAATTTCATGGCATGACATGCTGTTAGTTCTAATCTTTGGTCTGCAATAGTGCCAACACAGTATATGAGTTCTATGTAAATCTCAACTAAATAATTGTTTACAGCCTCCAAGAGAGAACTTTTACTGGTTTTGACACCGAAGGTCATATGATCGGTCCCAGTCAAGTCTTTGTAATGCATTAACTGAGGTAATAGCTTTAGAAGCCAAATCTTCATATTGGCAAATTTGTCAATTGCTCAAATGGAGTGAGGAGTGTGATTTATGTTCTTGATCAAACTCCATGGATTAGGCATTTTAGAGTTTCAGGTAACTCAAAATCACAGGCCTAAGCACCTAGGGCTCTTTTTGACTCCAGCAAGGTTTGCAGCATATAGAATGTGCCGTTCCATCTTTTCAAAACGACTTGTTGAACTTTTGGCTGCATACGAAAGTTCAGTTTGTATAGTTTTGAGATGAGAGTTGACTAATTGTGAATTTTTAAAATGAATATTTTTCTGCCAATTACTATTCTATCTGAGGCACTGTGCTGGGATAGAGTGACCATCATTCATGGCAAACTGTAATGTTTGAGCCATACATGGCAATCTTGGGATCCCACATTCCTTCATTGCCTTTGCAGTGCTTTGTGTGTTCTCTTTTAGCACTACATGAACATTCTCCTTGGGTATTTTCCGTGTTTGAAACATTTTTTAAAAATCTACGGAGTGCAGTTAACCGTGTGGTGTGGGGTCCAGAGCATTTTTGGATGTTCCAGGATTGATTGAAATTGTGAATTACAGAAAGCAATCTACTGAGTAGTTAAACTAATTATACTCTGAACTCATGTCAGATGTCCGTTTATGAGTGGTAAAATTTACGTAGCTCTGGAAACACTGTTCGAGAAATAACGACCGTGCATCAGGTAGCGTTTGCTCTGAGGAATTCTGTATATTTGTCAGGATGGCATGTTTGGATGCTCTAATCCCTACATGGCCTGTACTGATCATTGATTTCATGTTACTTGATCGTCTGATTCCAATACCTGTGTTTTTTTTGTTTTTTTTTTTTAAAACAAAAAAACACTAAGCTCTTGTATAACCAGATGCACAGAAGCATTGTTCTTTATTAATGTATTACATTTGGTATTGTTATAATTAAACTATAGGCTTATTGTTCAGTAACCATAACATACTGAAAATGTCCTTAAATTTTCTTCTTTCTCTGTTTAACTGAGACTTGGCAGCAACCTCAAGACTTTTCACAACTTAATGAATGTTCTCCCCCGGGGTTTGTTTACACTTGTCAACCCCATGCCTCTGGCCGTGGAGGAGGTGTTGCGATAATTTATCGCGAGAAGTGGAAAGTCCTGCCGTTGCATGCTCCTGCTGTTAGCTCTTTTGAATCAACTGTGTGTCAACTGTCTGGGCCAGTTCCTACCATCATTGCAACTGTCTACCGTCGTCCTAAGTCAAACAACAATTTTTTTTAACAATCTTTCTACTTTCCTTACCCATTTATCTATAATTACTCCAAATATAATTCTGCTGGGGGATTTTAATATACATTTGAACAATAATCAATATCCCTCTCACTAGAGACTTTTTATCTTGCCTGGAGAGTTTTGGATACCAGCAGCACACTGATGTTCCTACCCATTGTAAAGGACATATCTTGGGCCTGATCTGCTGCTCTGGTGTTGTTCCTTTCGATCTTACAGCAGATGAACTCACTATAACCGATCATTTTTTCTCCTTTCATTCAATGCCAAACTTTCCTTTTCTGTTCCTAAGCTTCCACGTCTCGTAGCCTTTCGTAACATTAAGAATATTAACTTGAATTTGCTGTCTTCTAGAATTGATTCCCAAATGGACTTTTATAATTTATCCACTCCCATAGAACTGATCTTATATTATAACACTTGTCTTAATGGTAGTCTTAATTCTCTTGCTCCGCTAAAAACCAGATCTGTTTCTTTCTTTTTCTGCCCCCTGGTTTACGCCTGAACTTCGGCTTGTGAAAGCTAAGGGCAGGCAACTTGAAAGGTTGTATAAAAAAAAATCCGGACTCTTTGGCCACAAAGAGATGTATAAAAATCATGTACTCTATCTATACAAGGATTGTATAGCCCAAACCAAATCTAATTATTACACTCAGTTAATTACTTGTAATACAGGTAACACCAAGTCTTTATTTTCTTTACTTAATAATGTTACACAACCTTCAGACTCTTTACCATCTCACCTTTACTCAACTGCTTTCTGTAATTCTCTTGTCTTTTTTCAATGAGAAAATCCAAAGCATACATCAGCACCTTGGTCCAGATCCTCTCTGTATTCCTTCTGAACTACACTCGCCTATTCATTCTCTCTTCTTTCCAGCTTCCCACTTCCTCTGAAATCGCAGATCTCATCTGCAAATCCAAGTCATCTACTTGTCAGCTGGACCCCCTGCCTATAGTTCTGGTTAAAGCCTGCCTCCCCTCTTTAGTCCCTCTCATTTCTGCCATCATTCACTCTTCTCTTACTACTGGTATTATTCTTTCATCTTTTAAAACTGCTGCTATAACCCCAATACTAAAAAAACCTGGTGCTGATCCTACTAATTTCAATAATTTTCGCCCAATTTCTAACTTGCCCTTTATCTCCAAAATTCTTGAAAAAAATAATAGATATCCAACTTCACACCCACTTATCTCGCAATAATCTATATGAAAAGTTCCAGTCTGGTTTTCGCCCTCTTCATAGTACAGAAATGGCACTTGTTAAAATTACCAATGACCTCCTTATGGCTGCTGACTCTGGTCTAATCACTGTTCTCATCCTCTTTGATCTGAGTGCGGCCTTTGATACTATTTGTCATACCACTCTCCTTAATAGATTATCTTTGATTGGCATTACTCACACTCCACTTGATTGGTTTAGATCCTACCTCTCAGGCCGCACTCTGTTCATACAGCTTAAAACCTTCACATCCCAACCCACCGCTGTTACTTCTGGTGTGCCCCAGGGCTCTGTCCTGGGGCCTCTTCTTTTTATTATTTACCTTCTTCCCCTTGGCAATATTTTTGTAAATATAACATTAATTTTCACTGTTATGCTAATGACACCCAGCTCTACCTTGCTAGTAAACCCACCTCCTCTTTTCCACCACCCTCGCTTATTGACTGCATTGCTGAAATTAAATCCTGGTTTTCTTCGAATTTTCTTAAATTAAACAGTGACAAAAACGAGGTTCTCCTCATTGGTTCAAAATCATCATTATCCAAAACCAATAATCTTTCTCTTATTATTGATAACTCTGTTGTTTCCCTATCATCTCGGGTCAAGTGTCTGGGTGTCATCCTCGACAGTACTGTCTTTCCAAACTCACATTAATAACATCACCCGGTCTGCTTACTTCCACCTATGTAGTATTATTCGTATTCGCCCCTCCCTCACTCCTCATATCACTGCCATTCTTGTTCATAGTCTTGTCACTTCTTGGATGGACTACAGCAATTCACTCCTCTTTTGGTATCCCTAATAAATCTCTTCATAAGTTTTAGTCCAGAATTCTGCAGCACGTATCATCACTCGAACACCGTCTATTCACCATATTACTCCGGTCTTGCAGCAGCTTCATTGGCTCCTGATCAAGTTTCAAACTGATTTTAAGATTCTGCTATTAACATTTAAGGCCATTCATAACCTCGCCCTTCCATATCTGTCTGACCTTCTTCATGTTGCCGTTCCATCCCGTAACCTTAGATCCTCTTCCTCCACCCATCTGACCGTTCCTCCCGCCCGTCTAACCACCATGGGGAGCAGAGCTTTCAGCCGTTCTGCTCCCAAGCTCTGGAATTCATTACCTGCGGAGCTCTGAAACATCAAATCATATTCATTTTTCAAATGCAAACTTAAAACGCATCTGTTTTTAAAATGGCCTTTTCTTTTTCCTTCCGATTTACAGTGGTTTTGTTTGGTTTTAATTTTTAGATTTTCTGATGTTTTAAGTTGTTTTATAATTGTCTTTTATTTATTTATTTATTTGTTTATTCGGTGTCCTTGAGTTCTCTGAAAGGCGCCTTGTATAAATAAAATGTACTGTATTATTATTATTATTTCCTTAAAAGATAACCGTGATGGTCAATTACTGCAAAGGTGATGGAATTTATTGCTCTGGATAATCAGCCATTTTCTGTTAAACATACAGATATCGTAACTGTATATTTAACTAATAAAATTCTGTATGTTCAAAAATATTTATCAATAAAACCTGGCATGAAAGAAAGTAAAATGCTTCCTATAATTGCAAGCTGTCATATTGCTGTTTTCTATAATGTACCTATCTGAAACAAAGTTTAATTAAAAAAAAAAATTAATTTATATAGAATATTTTATTTATTTCTCTTCTGGTTCGTCCTGCTTCCACTTCAAAACAGGTCCCGCCCACACACAGCCGACATGGCATTTCTCAATTCCTATTCGTCCTCTTCTATGTCATGCACTATACTGGCCTGCTGAGCATAATACATCCAACAAGTACTCGAGGTGCTCCCACAATGATAAAGTTGCTTTACCACCTTTGCAGGAGCCACCTGTGTCTTTACAACAGCTTCTTACACAGCAAACATCAGAAGCTAAAAATTATCGTGAACACATTTGAGAATACAACTCTTCTCTAGCGTTTGCTTCCATGGGTGCACAGATAACTCATCCTCCTGGCCACGGACCATACTGTTTTAAAATGTACAGACAAATTTATCACCAAATCTCTCCACTATACGCTAACACTTCTATCTCTCCAGGATATGGACAGTTGTATGTTTTTGACACAGTGCAAGCTACTGAAGTGCGCTTACAAAATAAAGCAAACTCTGTGTGCAGCGAAAATTTACTTCTCCAGCTAGATTCCATACTTGGAACCATCAACCCCTTTGCTAAATCATACAAACACATGCATGAAATCGCTCAGTTCAATCCAACAGCATCTGTATGAATGGTTTTCAAGGAAAACCCCAGGTAGGATTTATGACGATACAATGCTTCGCCATGTCACACCGATGTTGCAGCGATTTTCGTCGGAAAAGGCGTAGAACCGCTTGCCGAAAGGGACATTTGCATCTATCCCATAGGCAACTCCTGTAAACAGATTTCCACACTCTCGATATGAATTGCGATCCTGTGGTTTACCCACTTTTATTCCCTTACGGAATTGGCTGGCACAAAGATTTACAACGTGTTCCCGATAAAAGAACCACCAAGCGAATAAGGCTTACTCAATGCCAATTTTACGCGTACAGATTAGCAATGATGAATACATTTAATATTTTGCACTCCAGCAGCAAACTATTCCAACAGTATGTCGTAGATACGTATGTTAAAACAGAGGGTGCGCGGCTCGACTATCTCTGATTACATCAACAAGATCTGCACGTGGAACAATACAAAGGACTTTAAGACGCACTGCAAGCAAACGCTGAAAATAATGTACGTGTAGGCAAAATGATCATATTACCGTCCACATTTCCAGGAAGTCCAAGATACATGCAACAAAACTATCAGTATGCCATGGCCATAGTACATAAATTCGGAAAGCTTGATTTATTTATCACTTTCACATGTAATCCTGCTTGGCCGGAAATTCTACATGCACACTGAGTCTTTCAAGAAGTATTTATTTCTTCTTGATTTCTGAGTTCTTTTCTCACCGTTTTCCGTTCCTATTCTTACACCGCCGTATGCTATGGCAGGCGTCGGCTA
Organism: Erpetoichthys calabaricus; assembly: GCF_900747795.2. NCBI lineage: Eukaryota > Metazoa > Chordata > Cladistia > Polypteriformes > Polypteridae > Erpetoichthys > Erpetoichthys calabaricus. The sequence continues at coordinate 129,604,952 of NC_041403.2, forward strand.
GTATAATCTCTCACCCAATCATTTAATTGATATTGGCAATTAAACACTTCTTAAATGTAAATATACATGTAGTTATAGGCTTTAATTTTTTAATCATTAATTGCACTACAAGTTTTTTGCTGTTACAATATACATTTACTATATCTGTAAAGGTGTGGTTGGTGTTTTTTTTTCCCATCGGTGTATCAGCTAGACATAATTCTTGAGGTGTAATTATAAATGCGGATTACCATTTTAATTATGTACATAGTACTTGTTTCTTACCAAAACTTACGCTGTATGGCACACAGCAACAAATGAACACAGTACAAATCTTTTTAAAAAAAATCTGCAATTGTGTTAAATGTTCATAAGTTGTTTATCAAGCAGACACAAGACTTATATGCTTAAGAGGTTTATGAGTAGAAGATGCATTTTGCTGCTAAGCTAACATGCCTATCGTTTACTAAGCACTAGTTTCGAATGCCTTTTTCCAATTAAAAATGTAAGTGGCTGCACTTAAACAAGCTCCCTGTCCAAGCTGAAACAATGTCCAATTTAGGTAAAGAACAAAATTAAAAAGGTCTTAATTCAAGTAGCTTTTCTTGTTGGTTGTCAGATTGCACAGGACAACTTCTCAGATTACCATTTCTCAGTTTATTACTCCCCTTTTTTTAATGTAAAGGCTTAGCTCTCTGATAAAACAAGCCTCGACTTGCTGCACTTTTGGTTATACTGCAGGAAGTTTACCACAATACATTGCAACTAAATTACCATAAAGCTTGATAAAGCAAGGGCTGAAAAGATTGGTTTTTGAGATCGGTTGTTTAACTGATCACCGATCAAATCTTTTTTTAGTGAAAGTCAGCCAATTTAGATCGACAGCTGAACCATTGGAGCATCACTAATGGCATGTCTTCATGTGTGAAATTAAGTTGATAGTATTGAAATTTCACACTTTGGTCCCTCCGTGCAAGACATTAGTTGAACAATTTTCAAATGGCATGTTTTATGTCACTCTCGCTTACTTAGGAAAACTTCCACCGTACCGTGTTTCCCCGAAAATAAGAGAGTCTTATATTATTTTTAGGTCAAAAAAATGCACTAGGGCTTATTTTCGGGTAGGTCTTATTTTTATTGAAGTTCAAAAAAGTAAAGTACATTTATTCCTGTTCAACAATTATACGGTACAAACTACTGGTACGTTAACTCCTGTTCAACAATCAAATCAACATGTACGGTATTCATGTTCTACAAACTACTGTACGAGGGGGTATCCAAAAGAATCCGCAATCGCGCCGCGCTGGATGGAGCCCCCGGAGCACACACCTCCCCCAGCCACAGCAGGCAAACACAGAACAACTTAATCCAAGGTAGTGCCCCAAGTTTCAACCCCCTCTCCTGCCATTCTCGATCCCTGCGGCCGTGAACCCCCGCCTCCCGCCAGGGAAAAACGCCGCACCTCACCCCTTCCCAAATGAGAAGATTTTTCTCGCCTAAAAAAAGGTGAAATGCAGCACCCCTCCCCAGCAGGAAACAAAAGCCCACAGCCACACACCGACCACAAAAAACGAGAAGAAGCAAAAAACGAGGTTGAAAGCTGTTCCACACTCATCCACCGCAGCAGGAAAAACGTGCATCCCAAAAGCCCCGGCCAGCGCAGTGCTACCGGTATCATGGACTCCCTTGGGCACCCCCTCCTATGTTAACTCTGGTTTAACAATCAACATGTATTCATGTTATACAAACTACTGTACAGTATGTTAACTGCTTATACATTTATTCAAATACAATCATGTCATCTTCTTCTAGAATATCATCATAACTCTCCATATCTGAACCGCAATTACTTCCTGGGTTTCTTTTGACTATTTCCTTTAGAATTAATGGCCCCAATCTCTCATGTGCAGCAATACTGCTCTCCTTAAATGAACACTTCTTGTCCAGGTAACCTGCTCGTAGTGCATTGGCAACACAGCTTTCAGTGATTTTATCCCATGAATTCTTCACCCAAGTCACCACCTCTTGCAGCTTAGGCTTCACAAAGTTCCCCCGCTGATTTCTATCCATTCTGTTTTCAATGTAATCATTGACTTCTATTCGCAAATGGACCTTGAATGGCTTGTTTATTGCAATGTCAAGTGTCTGGATATAGGCTGTCATTCCTGCAGGAATCATTATCTGATCTATTCTTCTCTCTTTAAGGAAGTTCTTCATGTCTTTAGCTTGGTGAGTGCTAGCAGAATCCCAGAGTAGCAGGCCTCTTTGGGCACCTTGCAAAACACGTGGATACATTAACCATTTTCTTATAACAGCTTGAGTACACCATATTTATCTGATGTTATGCTGGACAAAAGACAACGTTTACTCTTTTAACTACTTGTAAAAGCGCCTTACCTTGTAACCAGGGCAGCTTCTAGGCTAAATACGGAAGCTCTCATGACAGATGCAAAGACGTCGGATTAGCGGTAGGTCTTATTTTCGGGGGAGGGCTTATATTAGTGTTACATCAGAAAATACTGCTAGGTCTTACTTTCGGCGAAACACGGTAGTTCAGTGTCGCCTAATCATTTTGCTCTTCCAGAACACAGTGAATGCATCCTCAAATATCAGTTTGAATTATTTGTCAAATCTAATCGGTCCAATGCGGATAAAATTATTTTAACCCATAGTCTGCTCATACAGATATTTCGATATTCTCATGCATCACTAATAAAAATGCCATTATTGCATTCACGTGAAACTTGGGTTTATTGCAGCTAATACCAACAATGTCTTGCATAAGTGGCAACACTAACCTATTGTTTGCTAAGCAGCAAATATCAAATTCTTAATCTTTTTCTAATTGAAAATTAAAGCTGCTATTCTAAACACATGCTTGCTCATCATAAGAACTCATACCAGCAGTGTCCATTTAAATGAAAATGTCAAAATCCAGGCCTGAATTAATTGAAATAGCTTTTCTTGCTCTTTGTATAATTGAACAGGATGACTACTGAAATTTTTCTTTCTCAGTTTATTATTCCACTTTCTTTAATGTAAACGCTAACGGTTCGGTCTTTTCTCTGGTAGTCTGTCTTGCTACTCCCTGTTTACAGGACGTTAGACTTTTTTTTTTTTTTTTTTTAATTCTGCAAGTCACATTCACGCTACCCCTGATCTGACACTGCTGTTTTCACATAAATATGTGCTATAACAGAGGTGATCTATGATGATGAGGTTTCTACATTGGAGAAAGAGAACAGAAGCCCTCCCCACAAGAAACGTCCACTCACACATAAGAAAAATGCAGGTGTAAAGTCGAAAGATGGCACCATTTGCCAGTCAATGTGCCACATGCGTATCCTTCATAGAAAAAACAGCGCTTACAAACCTCGCCAAGGTATTGTGCAGAGTCCTGTTTTTGATTGTTTTGTGATGGCCTTTACATACAAGAAACATTTACCAGTATATGTTACTTATATAAAAGCAAGATCGAATGTTGGTTACCTTGATTTATTTACTTCCTATAGCATAAAGTCAAATGTAGACTGCTGAGCTTCCTGTGTTTGATCGACAAAGGCATGCTCACAAAGTACAGTGACGACAAAAGTGCGACAGCAGTTTCCGCCTGCAGCTATAGACTCTTCAGTACATGTGCGACTCTCCACGCTAGTGTTTAGATCTGGATGGTGTATGATGGATATATAGATACTTTATTAATGCCCAAGGGGAGATTCACATACTCCAGCAGCAGCATACTGATAAAACAATATTAATTAGTGATAAACATGCAGTGCAAGTTAAAAAAAAAAAAAAAAAAAAAAAATGCAAGGTGGAGAGTGCGAGGCAGGTATAACAGTCAATAACATTGTATAATGTTAACGTTTACCCCCCGTGGAATTGAAGAGTCGCATAGTGTGGAGGAAGAACGATCTCCTCGGTCTGTCAGTGGAGCAGGACAGTGACAGCAGTCTGTTGCTGAAGCTGCTCCTCTGTCTGGAAATGATACTATTCAGTGGATTCTCCATGATTGACAGGAACCTGCTTATCGCCTGTTGCTCCGCCACAGATGTCAAACTGTCTAACCTCGTGCCTCAAGCCTGCCTTCCTCACCAGTTTGTCCAGGCGTGAGGCGTCCCTCTTCTTTATGCTGCCTCCCCAGCCCACCACCGTGTAGAAGAGGGCGCTCGCCACAACCATCTGATAGAAGGCTGGTGTCTTTCACCATCTGCAATAAGATGCTGCAGATGTTTTAAGAAAGTATAGTCGGTTTTGTTCTCTTGCACAGAGCATCAGTATTGGCAGTCCAGTCCAGTTTATCATCCAGCTGCACTCCCAGGTATTTATAGGTCTGCACGCAGTCACCTCTGATAATCACGGGGTCCGTAAGGGACCTGGGCCTCCTAAAATCCACCACCAGCTCTTTGGTTTTGCTGCTGTTCAGTTGTAGGTGGTTTGAGTCGCATATGTGCCCAAATAAGAAGTCTGACTGCATTCCCATACCATTGCTCGCATACTGAAGTCTCCGCATACACTTTTCATGGCATTACACATGTATTTTGTGAGCATGCCCGTGTCGATCAAACACGGGAAGCTCTGCAGTCCACTTGTGACTTTACACCGTAGGAAGATAAGTAAATAAATCTAGGTAAATAACATTTGATCTGGCTTTTATATAAGTAACATGTAAATGTTTTTCATATAAAGACCATCAGAAAACAGTCAAAAACAGGACTTTGCATGTTACCTTGGTGAGCTTTGTAAGCGCTGCTTTTTCTATGACGGAAACGCGTGTGGCACATTGACTGGCAGGATGATGCCTGGCCTGTTGCTGCATCCAAGTGGTGTCATCTTTCGCCTTTACACCTGCTGCAGCTGAGTTGTTCTTATGTGTGAGTGAACGTTTCTTGTTTGGAGGGCTTCTGTTCTTTCTCCAATGTAGAACCCTCATCATCATAGATCACCTCTGTTATAGCACATCTTTATGTGAAAACGGCAGTGTCAAATCGGGGGGGTGCGTGAACGTGACTTGCAGAATTTAAAAAAAAAAAAAAAAAAAGCTAACCTTCACAAGTACCATAAATTCACACTGGCTGTTACAGACTCGTCTCAAAGTTAAATGTGTGTTTTTATTCTGTAATTGAAAGAATAAGAGGAGCTCTCTTCTAAATACAGAGGCATCCAGGATCAAACCGGCGTCTTTTTGATTACCAGTCAGCAGTTCTTACTGCTGCGCAACCAAAGCGGTTGTATTAAAGGCATGTCAATGTCCTACCCTAATGAGAGTTCTTTTCCTGCAGTTGTATTCTTGAATAAAAGTGCACTTGTTTTGTTATACTTGTACCTTTTGTGAAAAATGTTTTATTTGATATTTGTACTTCAGGCTTCACACATTATACACTTCATGTCTACATTTTGTCAATTAATAATAATTATTACTTAAACATGAAAGATGTTTGTTTTAACGGTGTTTACATAGATTTTTGTAGACTCAGAATACACATGAAATGCATATATTCCAAATAACGATAATTATTTTACACTATACAACTCTAGGCAACTCACACGCAGGTAAACAGACTTGAGCTGGGAGAACTTTCTGCGTTGGTGGGGGGATGGGATAGCAGGCTGCTTGTGCTTGACACATTTACAACAGAAAAACACTGACGGAGAGGTGTGAAGAGATATCAGGTGGGCTTTGGTAATTCTAGTTTTAAGTGTTGGTGAGCTAAACTAATTAGGCCACTTTTAATGTTTTAAAGAATTTTTCTGCCAGCTTTCCATGGCAAGTTGTAATAATTACTGAATGGGTATATTTTGACTTGCATCTTTGCGTGGTACTGGAAAATATTGTGCGCACTCCAGATAGAACATTGATTTATTAGTATGTTACTGGCAATTGATTATTTAAAAAAAAAAAAAAAAAAAAAAAATGAAGCTCTGTTTCCAACTTTCAGTTTTCACCTATATGGGTTAAATTTCAGGTTTTAGCTTTTTTATTTAACTGCATTTTTTTAGTTTTAGGTATTTTTTTTTTTTGTTAATAATAAACTTGCTACATGATATTTATGATTTGGGTAAATAACACTAACATCAAGTTAGGTAAACAATTGCTTAGGACTACATTTAATGCTGATCGTTAAATACAGGGTGGTCCAGATGTAATTATGCAATTTTCATTATGCTATAACATAAGTTTATTACATCGAATTCACAAATTTATTTATGTTGCCGATAGATGGCAGCACCTGCCCTGCATTTGATCGAAATATCTTGTAATAAACAATTTTGTCTTAACATTGTTTTCCTGCATTGCATTTAAAAGTTGCATAATTAGATCTGTACCACCCTATAGTAAGTGGTTGTTTGAAAGTGGCAATCTGTACTTAAGTGGTCTGTTATGAAAAATATTTGATGCTAACAATTATTAATGCTTGTCTTTTGTTGGGTGCAGGCTAAACATGGATTTGAATGATGCGAATTTACAAACTCTCACTGAATATCTGAGAAAGACATTGGATCCTGATCCTGCTGTTAGACGTCCAGGTATTTACCTAGTCATACCAAACCTTTTGTCCTCCTTTTTATTATACTGAATGTGTATTTACCGACAGTGCTGACATTTGGCATGTCTAAATCTGTTAAATTGGGCATATTTATATAATTGGAACACTGTAGTATTAAGTAGGTATCGGAATATATTCAGACTTGGCTTAATGATTCTAGAGGGTGTATGTATGTATGTATGTATGTATATGTATGTATGTGTGTATATGTGTATATATATATATATATATATATATATATATATAATATAATACACACACACACACACAGAGTGGGACCTCGGGTTAACGAACTTAATCCTTTCTGCTAGGGCTGCACGATTAATCTTTTTTTTCTCATGATAACAATATTTATGACCCACGATCAGTTAATAAATATCGTCGCGATTTTACAGTATAAAGACCAAACTGTTTTTTATGGGCTGAGTTTACGGATTGGACTGCGTCACTATGACGTTACTGCGTCTAGATTGCAAGCGCTTTCTGAAGCAGTAGAAGTCAATAGCAGCAATAACAGTCAGTCAGAATAAACATATGATGGCGGAGCAACGTGAGGAAGGTGCAGAAGTGCGATTGTTAGTTCCTAAAAAGGGGTCATACTCAGTTGTCTGGAACTATTTCGATTTCGAGGAATGTGATGTTGATCAGGTACGAGTCTTGTGCAAACTTTGCTCCTGTTCCGTCCAAACGTCCCAAGGTAACACATCAAACCTCATCAACCACCTTAAAAGCCACCACAAAGTACACTATCAAGTATTTCAACGACTGAAGGCACAAACAGCAACAACAAAAAATTACCAGCCATCCACAACACAGACAACAATATCAGGGACATTGTTCAACGCAATACCATATCTGCCTAGCTCGCAAAGACACCAGGAAATAACAGAGGCGATCACGTACCATATAGCCAAGGATATGTGTCCAATAACCACCGTGAGCAGTGAGGGGTTTAAAAAAATGATCGCAACACTTGATAAAAGATGTAGCATTCCCTCACGCAACCATTTTTCCAATGTTGCGCTGCCCTCGCTGTATGCGAAATGCCGAAAAGAAATAGAAAGAGAAATTCTCAGGCTCAGCCTTGAATATTTTGCTGCCACGACCGACTTATGGTCAAGCAGAACTGCGGAACCGTATTTGAGCTTGACAGTTCATTTTATTGACAGCGAGTTTGAGATGAAAAGCAAGCTTTTGCAAACTTCGTTTTTCCCACAAGACCATACAGCAGAGTTTATTGCAGTGGGCCTCAAAGAAGCAATGTCCGCTTGGGGCTTGGTGGAAGAAAGACTTGTGTGCATCACAACGGACAACGCAGCTAATATGATTAGGGCAGCATCTGTGAATAACTGGCCGAGGCTACACTGCTTTGGTCACAGACTTCATTTACCAAAGGAATAATCGTCATTATTAATCGTGATAAAAATTTTGAGCAAAATAATCGTGATAATCATTTTTTCTGTTATCGTGCAGCCCTACTTTCCGCGAACCAAAGCAATTTTTCCCATTGAAATTAATGTAAATTCAATTAATCTGTTCCAGCCTCAGAATTTTTGTAATTTTTTTTTTTTTTTAAGGGTTTTTCTGTGGTGAAAAATATAGAAAAAAATGTGTATATCATTAGTACAAATAAACTAAATTAAGTAAAACGGCACTGCATTTACCTTGTTTGTTGTAGTTGGTGGCATAGGTGGATGGCGGAGGAAGAGGAGAAAGAAGCTACTGTTTTGAAGGGGAATCTCCCTCCATAAAAAACATCTGGTATCACTGATTGGGTGTTTTTTTTCATGTCGCGTCTTTTTTTTTTTTTTTTTTTTTTTTTTTTGGACACAAGAAAGCGATCTAATAAGATTTGTTTTTTCTTTGCTGCAGAATTTTTCTAAAATGCGATATTGCATTGTCATTCATCATGCTAATTGCCCTATTAGCCACAACTTTGTTAGGATCGTGCTTCTCAATAAATTTCTGCATATCATTCCACTTATTGCAAATTTCCTTTATCGGAGCACTAGTGATTTCCTCCCTTAACCTCCTTTTCCTCTGACAAATGCTCTTCCTGTAAGGCTTTCACTTGTTCTTCCTGCAAGGCAACCGGCTCTTCTGTGGTTAGTTCATCTCGATGGTCCTCTATCAACTCCTTCACGTCGGCATCATTGACCTCAAATCCCATACTCTTGCCAATAGACATGATTTCATTCACTACTTTGGCAGAGCTCTCTGCTTCAAATCCCTCGAAGTCTCTGACAGAACTTGGCCAGTTTTCTTCGGGCAGATTACAATATGCTGGAGGGGACCTCACTCCTGGCTTTGTCAATGAGGTTGATGCAGTGGAGGATGTTTAAAGTGCTCCTTCCAGAAAAACTCAAAGGGTCAAATCAGTGTCATTAGTGACCTGGAAATACCTGGAAAACAGTGCCTTGGTGTATACAGTGGTGTGAAAAACTATTTGCCCCCTTCCTGATTTCTTATTCTTTTGCATGTTTGTCACACAAAATGTTTCTGATCATCAAACACATTTAACCATTAGTCAAATATAACACAAGTAAACACAAAATGCAGTTTTTAAATGATGGTTTTTATTATTTAGGGAGAAAAAAAATCCAAACCTACATGGCCCTGTGTGAAAAAGTAATTGCCCCCTTGTTAAAAAATCACCTAACTGTGGTGTATCACACCTGAGTTCAATTTCCGTAGCCACCCCCAGGCCTGATTACTGCCACACCAGTTTCAATCAAGAAATCACTTAAATAGGAGCTGCCTGACACAGAGAAGTAGACCAAAAGCACCTCAAAAGCTAGACATCATGCCAAGATCCAAAGAAATTCAGGAACAAATGAGAACAGAAGTAATTGAGATCTATCAGTCTGGTAAAGGTTATAAAGCCATTTCTAAAGCTTTGGGACTCCAGCGAACCACAGTGAGAGCCATTATCCACAAATGGCAAAAACATGGAACAGTGGTGAACCTTCCCAGGAGTGGCCGACCGACCAAAATTACCCCAAGAGCGCAGGGACGACTCATCCGAGAGGTCACAAAAGACCCCAGGACAACGTCTAAAGAACTGCAGGCCTCACTTGCCTCAATTTAAGGTCAGTGTTCACGACTCCACCATAAGAAAGAGACTGGGCAAAAACGGCCTGCATGGCAGATTTCCAAGACGCAAACCACTGTTAAGCAAAAAGAACATTAGGGCTCGTCTCAATTTTGTTAAGAAACATCTCAATGATTGCCAAGACTTTTGGGAAAATACCTTGTGGACTGATGAGTCAAAAGTTGAACTTTTTGGAAGGCAAATGTCCCGTTACATCTGGCGTAAAAGGAACACAGCATTTCAGAAAAAGAACATCATACCAACAGTAAAATATGGTGGTGGTAGTGTGATGGTCTGGGGTTGTTTTGCTGCTTCAGGACCTGGAAGGCTTGCTGTGATAGATGGAACCATGAATTCTACTGTCTACCAAAAAATCCTGAAGGAGAATGTCCGGCCATCTGTTCGTCAACTCAAGCTGAAGCGATCTTGGGTGCTGCAACAGGACAATGACCCAAAACACACCAGCAAATCTACCTCTGAATGGCTGAAGAAAAACAAAATGAAGACTTTGGAGTGGCCTAGTCAAAGTCCTGACCTGAATCCAATTGAGATGCTATGGCATGACCTTAAAAAGGCGGTTCATGCTAGAAAACCCTCAAATAAAGCTGAATTACAACAATTTTGCAAAGATGAGTGGGCCAAAATTCCTCCAGAGCGCTGTAAAAGACTCATTGCAAGTTATCGCAAACACTTGATTGCAGTTATTGCTGCTAAGGGTGGCCCAACCAGTTATTAGGTTCAGGGGGCAATTACTTTTTCACACAGGGCCATGTAGGTTTGGATTTTTTTTTCTCCCTAAATAATAAAAACCACCATTTACAAACTGCATTTTGTGTTTACTTGTGTTATATTTGACTAATGGTTAAATGTGTTTGATGATCAGAAACATTTTGTGTGACAAACATGCAAAAGAATAAGAAATCAGGAAGGGGGCAAATAGTTTTTCACACCAATGTAGCTTCTTGAAATTGGAAATTACCTGCTGATCCATCAGTTGCAGTAATGGAGTAGTATTAGGTGGAAGATATTTGATGTTAATGAAGTCATACTTGTTATCCAGGTCTTCATCCAAACCTGGTGGATGTGCAGGGGCATTATCCATTAAAAGAAGACATCTAAGAGGAAGATCCTTTCCCTGAAGGTAATTTTTGATAGTTGGGGCAAACACTTCTGTCAGCTAATCCATAAATAAGGTCCGAGTTAACCATGCCTTGCTATTTGCCCTCCATTGTACAGGCAGTTTAGACTTTATCACATTATTGTGCTTAAAGATGTGGGGATTTTCAGCGTGGTAGACTAAAAGTGTCTTGACCTTAAAGTCACCACTTGCATTAACGCAAAATAAAAGTGTAAACCTGTCTTTCTTAGGCTTGTGTCTGGGGAGTGCCTTCTCCTCTTGGGTGATGTAGGTTCTTCTGGGCATTTTTTTTCCAGAATAACCCTGTCTCGTCGCAATTAAACACTTGATGCAAGACGTTGCCTTCACTTTCAACAAACTCCACTTTCAACAAAATGCTTTTGCTGCTGTTTCATTTGAACTTGCAGCCTCCCTGTGCCTTATAACACTATGAATTCCACTTTGCCGGGGAAAATTATCAAACCACCATTTACTCGCTTTAAAGTCGCACTTGTCGGCACTTGCACTGGATGTTTTTGTTAACAAATCACTGAGTAACTGCTTAGCCTTTTTACAAATTGTTGCTTCGCTAACATTATCTCCAGCCAGCTGCTTTTCATTTATCCAAATTAACACACAGTTAGGTCCATAAATATTTGGACAGACAAGTTTTTTCTAATTTTGGTTCAGTACATTACCACAATGAATTTTAAATGAAACAACTCAGATGCAGTTGAAGTGCAGACTTTCAGCTTTAATTCAGTGGGGTCAACAAAACGATTGCATAAAAATGTGAGGCAACTAAAGCATTTTTTGAACACAATCCCTTAATTTCAGGGACTCAAAAGTAATTGGACAAATTAAATAACTGGGAATAAAATGTTCATTTCTAATACTTGGTTGAAAACCCTTTGCTGACAATGACAGCCTGAAGTCTTGAACTCATGGACATCACCAGATGCTGGGTTTCCTCCTTTTTAATGCTCTGCCAGGCCTTTACTGCAGCGGCTTTCATTTGCTGTTTGTTTGTGGGCCTTTCTGTCTGAAGTTTAGTCTTCAACAAGTGAAATGCATGATCAATTGGGTTAAAATCACGTGACTGACTTGGCCATTCAAGAATTTTCCATTTCTTTGCTTTAATAAACTCCTGGGTTGCTTTGGCTATATGTTTTGGGTCATTGTCCGTCTATATCATGAAACACCGCCCAATCAATTTGACTGCATTTAGCTGGATTTGAGCAGACAGTATGTCTCTGAACACCTCAGAATTCATTCGGCTGCTTCTGTCCTGTGTCACATCATCAATAAACACTAGTGTCCCAGTGCCACTGGCAGCCATGCACGCCCAAGCCATCCCACTGCCTTCACCGTGTTTTACAGATGATGTAGCTGTTCCACGCCTTCATACTTTTTTTCTTGCCATCATTCTGGTAGAGGTTGATCTTGGTTTCATCTGTCCAAAGACTGTTTTTCCAGAACTGTGCTGGCTTTTTTAGATGTTCTTTAGCAAAGTCCAATCTAGCCTTTCTATTCTTGAGGCTTATGAGTGGCTTGCACCTTGCAGTGCACCCTCTGTATTTACTTTCATGCAGTCTTCTCTTTATGGTAGACTTTGGATATCGATACGCCTTCCCCCTGGAGAGTGTTGTTCACTTGGTTGGCTGTTGTGAAGGGGTTTCTCTTCACCATGGAAATGATTCTGCGATCATCCACCACTGTTGACTTCCGTGGACGTCCAGGTCTTTTTGCGTTGCTGAGTTCACCAGTGCGTGCTTGCTTTCTTTCTTTCTCAGGATATAACAAACTGTAGATTTTGCCACTCGTAATATTGTAGCAATTTCTCGGATGGGTTTTTTCTGTTTTCGCAGCTTAAGGATGGTTTCGTTCACCTGCATGGAGAGCTCCTTTGACCACATGTTGTCTGTTCACAGCAAAATCTTCCACATGCAAGCACCACACCTCAAATCAACTCCAGGCCTTTTTATCTGCTTAATTGATAATGACATAACGACTGACGTGCCCACACCTGCCCATGAAATAGCCTTTGAGTCAATTGTCCAATTACTTATGAGCCCCTGAAATGAAGGGATTGTATTAAAAAAAAATGCTTTAGTTGCCTCACATTTTTATGCAATTGTTTTGTTCACCCCACTGAATTAAAGCTGAAAGTCTGCACTTCAAGTGCATCTGAGTTGTTTCATTTAAAATTCATTGTGGTAATGTACAGAACCAAAATTAGAAAAATGTTGTCTCTGTCCAAATATTTATGGACCTAACTGTGTGTATATTCTGTGTGTGTATGTATAATATATATGTGTATATACAGTGAGTGCATCCAGAAAGTATTCACAGCGCATCACTTTTTCCACCTTTTTTTATGTTACAGCCTTATTCCAAAATGGATTAAATTCATTTTTTTCCTCAGAATTCTGCACATAACACACCATAATAACAACGTGAAAAAAGTTTACTTGAGGTTTTTGCAAATTTATTAAAAATAAAAAAACTGAGAAATCACATTTACATAAGTATTCACAGCCTTTGCTCAATACTTAGTGTCTGCACCTTTGGCAGCAATTACAGCCTCAAGTCTTTTTGAATATGATGCCACAAGCTTGGCACACCTATCCTTGGCCAGTTTCGTCCATTCCTCTTTGCAGCACCTCTCAAGCTCCATCAGGTTGGATGGGAAGTGGCTGTGCACCGACATTTTAAGATCTCTCCAGAGATGTTCAATCGGATTCAAGTCTGGGCTCTGGCTGGGCCACTCAAGGACATTCACAGAGTTGTCCTGAAGCCACTCCTTTGATATCTTGTCTGTGTGCTTAGGGTCGTTGTCCTGCTGAAAGATGAACCGTCGCCCCAGTCTGAGGTCAAGAGCGCTCTGGAGCAGGTTTTTATCCAGGATGTCTCTGTACATTGCTGCAGTCATCTTTTCCTTTATTCTGACTAGTCTCCCAGTTCCTGCCGCTGAAAAACATCCCCACAGTGTGATGCTGCCACCACCATGCTTCACTGTAGGGATGGTGCCAGGTTTCATCCAAACGTGACGCCTGGCATTCACACCAAAGAGTTCAATCTTTGTCTCATCAGACCAGAGAATTTTCTTTCTCATGGTCTGAGAGTCCTTCAGGTGCCTTTTGGCAAACTCCAGGCGGGCTGCCATGTGCTTTTTACTAAGGAGTGGCTTCCGTCTGGCCACTCTACCATACAGGCTTGATTGGTGGATTGCTGCAGAGATGGTTGTCCTTCTGGAAGGTTCTCCTCTCTCCACAGAGGACCTCTGGAGCTCTGACAGAGTGACCATTGGGATCTTGGTCACCTCCCTGACTAAGGCCCTTCTCCCCCGATCGCTCAGTTTAGATAACCGGCCAGCTCTAGGAAGAGTCCTGGTGGTTTCAAACTTCTTCCACTTACGGATGATGGAGGCCACTGTGCTCATTGGGACCTTCAAAGCTGCAGAATTTTTTCTGTAACCTTCCCCAGATATGTGCCTCGAGACAATCCTGTCTTGGAGGTCTACAGATAGTTCCTTTGACTTCGTGCTTGGTTTGTGCTCTGACATGAACTGTCAACTGTGGGACCTTGTATAGACAGGTGTGTGCCTTTCCAAATCATGTCCAGTCAACTGAATTTACGACAGGTGGACTCCAATTAAGCTGCAGAAACATCTCAAGGATGATCGGGGAAACAAGATGCACCTGAGCTCAATTTCGAGAGTCACGGCAAAGGCTGTGAATACTTATGTACATGTGCTTTCTCAATTTTATTTTTAATAAATTTGCAAAAACCTCAAGTAAACTTTTTTCACGTTGTCATTATGGGGTGTTGTGTGTAGAATTCTGAGGAAAAAAATGAATTTAATCCATTTTGGAATAAGGCTGTAACATAATGTGGAAAAAGTGATGCGCTGTGAATACTTTCCAGATGCACTGTATGTGTTTGTATGTTAGCAGCTGGAGATCCACAAAGGGAGAAAAATGAATCGCGTATCATAGTAATTTTTATTCCTGAGCTTTCAGCCCCTACCAGGAGCCTTTATCAGAGGATAATGCTTAGGCTTACAAGAATCAAAGGCAATATATAGCACAGTGCTTTTTTTTTTTTTTTTTTTTTTTTTAACAGGTCGTAACGTTTTTATTATGAATGTTCTCTGTGTGTATGTATGTATAAAAAATATCATTCATGCATACTTACAGTCATGGCCGAAATTTTCGGCACCCCTGGAATTTTGCTTGAAAATGCACCATTTCTCCCAGAAAATTGTTGCAATTAAAAATGTTTTCGTATACACATTTATTTCCTTTATGTGCATTGGAACAACACAAAAAAACAGAGAAAAAAAGCCAAATCTGATATCATTTCACACAAAACTCAAAAACCGGGCTGGACAAAATTATTGGCACCCTCTACTTAGTATTTGGTTGCACGCCCTTTCGAAAAAATAACTGAAATCAAGCGTTTCCTATAACCATCAACAAGCTTGTTACACCTCTCAGCTGGAATTTCCAACCACTCTTCTTTTGCAAACTGCTCAAGGTCTCTCAGATTTGAAGGGCGCCTTCTCCCAAAAGCAATTTTGAGATCTCTCCATAAGTGTTCAGTCGGATTTAGATCCGGACTCATTGCTGGCCACTTCAGAACTCTCCAGCGCTTTGTCTTCAACTATTTCTGGGTGCTTTTAGAGGTAT
This sequence comes from Erpetoichthys calabaricus, assembly GCF_900747795.2. Lineage (NCBI taxonomy): Eukaryota > Metazoa > Chordata > Cladistia > Polypteriformes > Polypteridae > Erpetoichthys > Erpetoichthys calabaricus. Next base: position 129,620,378 of record NC_041403.2, read on the forward strand.
GTTTGGGGTCATTGTCCTGCTGGAACACCCATGACCTCTGACATAGACCCAGCTTTCTGACACTGGGCCCCGCATTGCAACCCAATATCTTTTGGTAGTCTTCAGATTTCATGATGCCTTGCACACTGTCAAGCATCCAGTGCCAGAGACAGCAAAACATCTTAGAACCTCCACCATGTTTGACTGTAGGTACTGTGTTTTTTTCTTCGTAGGCCTCATTCCGTTTTCTGTAAACAGTAGAATGATGAGCTTTACCAAAAAACTCTACCTTGGTCTCATCTGTCCACAAGACGTTCACCCAGAAGGATTTTGGCTTCCTCAAGTACATTTTGGCAAACTCCAG